>NC_057801.1:569536586-569570202 GCF_018294505.1 Triticum aestivum
AGGGAAAGAAAAGGCTAGGTGGCAAATGGTAAAACCAATGTTGGGCATTGCTGGAGAAGCTTTACTTAAGGCGAACTGTCAAGGGGTTCCCATTATAGGCCAACCGCGTAAGGGACGCAAAATCCGGGAACATAACACCGATATGACGGAAACTAGGGCGGCAAGAGTGGAACAAAACACCAGGCATAAGGCCGAGCCTTCCACCCTTTACCAAGTATATAGATGCATTAATTAAGTAAGATATATTGTGATATCCCAACAAGTAAACATGTTCCAACAAGGAACAACATCTCCATGTTCCAACAAGGAACAAACTTCAATCTTCACCTGCAACTAACAACGCTATAAGAGGGGCTGAGCAAAGCGGTAACATAGCCAATCAACGGTTTGCTAGGACATGGTGGGTTAGAGGTTTGACATGGCAATTTGGGAGGCTAACAAGCAAATGGTAGGCATCGTAGCATTGGCATAGCAAGAGCGAGCAAACTAGCATAGCAAAGATAGTAGTGATTTTGAGGGTATGATCATCTTGCCTGAAATCCCGCAAGGAAGAAGAACGAATCCAAGAAGAAGACAAACGGCCGTAGACGAACGAATCCTCACAGCTCCGGAACGAAACCGAAGCTAACGTGAGAAGCAACCCGGAAAGAAACAAACAACATAGTAAACACACAAGCATAAACAAGTCATGATGCACAAACAAGTATGATGCATGTCCGGTTTAAAGAGGCATGGCATGGCAAAATGCAACAAACTATCTTACAAATTAAGTGGAGCTCAATATTCAACGGAGTTGCATATTGACGAAACACCACATCAATTATTTAGTTCTCTCTCGTTACGGAACACAACAATATTAAGTTTGGTTAAACATGGCAAGGGGTGAAACATAATTAAACTACACCATCTAAACAATTTAAATGGGGCCGGATATAAAAACAACAAATCCGGTAAATCCCCATATGCATTTAGCAATTTAATGCAACAACAAGTTTAAACATTTTAAATGTTGTTATCATGATGCGGATGACATATACCAGTTTTATGCAATTTTATGAAAATGTTGACATAAGCATGTTATGAAGCATTTGTCACCGTGGTGGAAGAAAGGGGTGCCACGGCAACGAATCCGAAAATGATGCCACGGCAACATATCGGTTCCGGTAGCTCACAGAGATACCGGTGCAAAAGGAAGGCGTGACGTGAGCAAGTCATGCAAGATGGTGGGGTGATCCCGACTTCCGGGTTCCCACAGGACGGTGGCACGGCAAAAGAGGGGCATCGCAAGGACGATTCGATCACGGTGCGAAACTCGAGCATCTCATTCAACACATGCATTCGGTCCACGGCGGTCGTTCTCGGCGGTTATACCTTCGAAGCGTGCGTTTTCCGGAGCGGGTCGAGTTCGTCGAGGGAAGTAGTGGTACACGTTCGTGGTGGAAGTAGTCATTCACGCAATGGTAGTGGACGTAGGGGTACACGGCGACGGTAGTGGAAGTAGTGGTTCATGTCTCATAGATGTTCGGGGTCACGACGAGGAACTTGATGTCCACGGAGTCTTCGAGGGTCGACGGTAGTGGTACACACGTTGCCGGGTACTTGTTGGTCCGGTCTTGGCGTCCGTAGATGTACACGCAATCGTAGTGGAACTTGAAGCATCCGAGGTCTTCGGGTTCGTAGTGGTACTTGCTGTTACATGTAGTCGAACTTGAGGTGACCGTTGGGTACTTTTGAGCCCACGTAGTCGTACACGTTTCGTAGACGTCCGGGGTCGTCTGTAGATGTACTTGGCGTGTCCCTGAAATGGCTTGTGGGGGTCACGGCAACGGCAACAAGTCTTGGCGGTCTTGACAAATCCAAGGACAGAACCATGGCGAGGTTCAGCAGCTCCCCCGCGTCCATGATGGAAAACGAAGCTCGGGCAGGGAGTCGGAGCAGCAAGCAGGGGCTCGCTGGGCCTCGGCGCCGGTGCAGGGACTCCGGCAGGCGGGACTTGGCGGCAGCAGCAGGTCCAGGAGGGGTCGCCGGGGCTGGACGGCACAAGGACGACGCCGACGAGCTCCACGGCCACGGCGGACGGCAAAACTAGACGGATTCGAGGGCAGGGAGACGGCTTGGCAACACGGGACTTGAGGCGCAGGAGGAGGCCGCGGCGGCGGGCATCGCAGGAGGGGCGGCGGAGCTTGACGGATCCAGGCGAGGTCGCCGGCAGCAGAGGCTGCGACGGAGCAGGGGTGACGCGAGGCAGGGGTCGTCGGAGCATCGCAACCGCGGGAGGCCGAGGACGGCGGAGGTGCGGAGGCGGCGTGGCCATGGACGACGGCGAGGAGGGAGACGGCCGCAGGGGACGGAGGGCCACCGGAGTTGACCGTCCCGGTGGTGTTGCGGAGGCCGGGCGCGGGGCCGGCAGGGGCGTGGTCGCGGGGCTCGCTGGTCGCGCGAGGGGGTGGAGGCGCAAGGCGACGGGGTCGCGCGCTAGGGAGAAAGAAGGGCGAGGTGGAGGCGCACCGGAGGGGAAGGGGGAGATCAAGGAGTAGGGCGAGGGGATCGGGCGCAGGGAGCTCGATGCGTGCGTGTGCGTGCGAGTGGCGGCGCAGGAGGATGGATCGAGGGAGATGGGGGTCGGGCTGAGCGAGGGGCTAGGGTTAGAGGCGGCCGGGCCTTGGAGGTTTAGTGGGCCGGCCTGGTTAGACAGGCCCAAGAGGCCGGATGGGCTTCTCTTCTCTCTCTCCTATTTCCTTAACAGAAGAAAAAAAATATTAGAGAGAAGAAAAAGAAAGAGAGGGTTAGGAAAAGAAAATACGCAAGGGGTTAATTTACTTGGACTCACAAAAATGTGCACGGTCCATGAAAAATAGGAGTGGCAAGGTTGCAGGAATTAAATTCAAAGTCATTTGAATTTAATTCAAAAGGTTTGAACAAGGACTAGGATTTAGAAGAGTCCAAAAATGTTGAGAATTTAGGAGGAGCCTCGATAAATGGGAAAAAAATGTTGGCAAAGTTTGGGGACCAAACTTGAAGTAGAAAGGGAGTGGGGATTTTTCAAGTGTGTTTTGGTTAATTCCAAAAGAATGGAATATTTAATATAGCTCCCTAATATTGGAGGATATGTTATAAAGAGAAGTCACCATGTGAGTCCCTCGATTTAAATGGATCGAAAAAATCCATACAATTTATTTAGTTGAGGTTTTAAAAAAAATTAATGATATGATGGCATGATGACATGATGCAATGCACATGATGCAAGGATGAATGCAACAAATAAAACAAATCACACGACGAAACTCGGAATAGCTGGAAGTCTTCTGGAGCGTCGGTCTCGGGGCGTTACACAAACCCCAGGTCGGACAAGTCAAACCCCACCGGCGACATGACGCCGGCGAGGTCCGAGACGGCGGCGAAAGTGCTTTTTGCCATTCCGGCCACCAAATGGACGGCGGAAGGCATCTACGTGTTGCTGAGGTTGAGCCGCGACTATTGGTGGTGGTGGTTGGCCTCGGGGTGGCCGGAGTTGACGGCGGCGAGCTCGGCTGCGGCGGCCGGAGTTCGGGTGCGGTCGGAATCGGCGTTGCAGGGCGTTAGGGGAGGTGTTGGTGCGTGCTACGTGCTCCTAGTGAGGTGTGGAGCACGATGATGTGCTCGGTTGGGCGCTACGGCGACCGTGGCCATGACGGCGACATCGCCGGCGGCGTGGAGCTCTCGGCCAAGGTGGGGCTAGGGCCTAGAGGTCGGGAGAGACCAGGGGAGAAGGGGGAAACGATCCGGGGGCTCACCGCGGAGCTGCAGGGATGGTTAGCGGGCTCGGGGACGTGCTGGAGACGGCGAATTCGACGGCAACGACGGTCGGAGCCCGAAGAGGGGAACGGCGACGTGGCGGCGATGCAGGGCTTCCGGAGAGCTGTGGAGCGGTGGGGAGGAAGAGGGGGTCGTGGCGGAGCTTCTGAGCTAGTCGGGGGAGCGAGGGGTGGCCGGAGACGGCTACTGTGGCGAACGGCGGCGACGGTGGTGTTCGGCCGTGAGCGAGAGAGAGAGAGAGGGAGAGGAGGGGAGAGGCGTGGCGTCGTCCAGGGCATCGAGGCGGCACCGAGAAGAAGCGCCGCGGCGTCGCGCTGGCGGGGGAGGCAGGCAGACGAGCTGGTGCGCGCGCGCCGGCCACACGCCTGGCCGACTGGCGCCAGGAGGACGACGGCGGTGGTGGGCTGGGCTGGCTTGCTGGGCCGGCCAGCTGGCTGGGCCGCACAGGGAGGAGCCCAGGTAAGCTCCTCCTGTTATTTCTTTTTCTGTTTTCTAATTTCTGACATTTGTTTTGATTTAAATAATATATTAAATCATTTATTTAACTTATGCCAATTTTGCAGGAGCTATATATATTATTCCAGAGCTCTTTTATAATTGGCATAATATTTGGACATATATTAAGATATATAATTAATATATTTCCAATGCAAATAATTATGCATTAATTCCAAATGCCCAAAATAAATACCTATGAGCTCTTAAAAATATTGGTTTGATTTTTATCTCTGTCCAATATTTTCAGAGAGCAGCATGAGCATTTTCTTGGACCCTTTTGGAGAAATTTTTATTTGGGTCATTTTCAAAATGATTCTGAGGGTTTCACAGATCCCCATTTCAAGTTTCTGATGAAAGAGTAAACATGATGCAACACTCTAAGGCATGACTAGCTAGGGTGTGACACGAACACTTCCGCAGCCGAGGTGACCATGAATTGGAAGAGTTGTTTTGGTCGCAGTACCACAATCCAGAACGCCCACTGTCAGTATCCGACCATTTTGCCGCCTAGGCGGAGCTGAACAGATTATCCGGACTCGCCATGAAGTATGTTGCGAGTCGCCTGTGGACGGAGAAGCCGGAGCCGAAGAGCTATTTTGGCTTGGTGCAGCAGTTCCTTGGTTCGGTGCTGCATGTTGATGCAATGAAGAGGTCGGCATGCATAGAGGGCGCACAGATGGCTCTTGCCCATGTCAAAACATACTGGGCAGATATGAAGGCCAGTATTGTTGCGTCCCAGGATTCGGACGAAAGCCGAGTACCTGCCAAGCACTATTTTGAGGAAGTTCTTCCTGGCACTCGTATAATAGAGTTGCAGTGCTCGAAGGATGTTGTGTTCGAATAGTTTATACTATTTGTAAAACGAATTTTGTTTTTATGAAAAAAGCTTTTTTATACTTGTGCTTGCAAGAATCATGATGCCTCCTGTGCGGCCGTTTAATGTATATATTTGTATATAACCTGAAAGATGGCAGTCGTTGGCTTCAGCCCCCACGCATAGAATGCGGGGGTGTTCGCAAAAAGGCGCCTTTTCACACTTAATCCAACGTCTTGGTCCTACAAAGGAGGTGGCAGCACGGCGAACTAGGCAACCAAACTATAATGCTTTATCACTTTCACTTAGCCATAGGAGTTTAACAGTGGGGCTACTGAATAGCCCCTAGGGGCACCGCGCTCGCCCAAATTTGGGGCGCGAGTGTGCCTGATCGGGAAGCAGCCCTTCGTTAATGCGGGGGAATCCTAAAGATTTTGGAAGTCATCGAGTGGTTGACCAGTCTCTCGCTATATCATGACAGTCAGTTTTCGGCTTTCTCTACTAAGGTGCTCACCCGGCCGAACCGGGGCACAATCGCAGTAGTTCTCCTAGTGTCGTGTTAGCCGATATAACGGAACGTAAGGCAGCAAAACATAGGAGCCGGGCAAACCCAACATTTGACCAAAGACATGATCCAGAGCAAATGCATATAGGGCCAGACTCGCGATGCCAAACACTCCCTAAGGTATTCAGTCTTTATGAAGACGGGTCGAAATAGAGCCCTTGGTAAAAATGCCCCTAGTGTCCAGGTATGTGCAAAAATTCTGGCATGGCCACATGCCAAGACGCCAGCCTCGTCCGCGGCTATAGGGAAAACCGGGGGATGTTATCAACAAGAGACAGTAAAAAAGGTTTACGTAGGGTCTTAATTTGAAAAGAATCCTTGAAACGGGTCCCTGCTGCACGTCTGCGCCTGTATCTCCGTTGTGCCGTATCCTGGACGGGCGTAGCACGATGTCCGTCTGCGAAAGAGAGGAACTTAGTAAAAAAATAAGCGTGCGAGAAATCTATATCAAAATAAAATAAAATATAGTTGGAGCAAGAGTTGGGCCGTATTGTCTCCGGGCGTGAGCACACGGAGCCCCTTGCACGGGGGTATGCGGCTATTAAGCATGTTGAGGCCGGACTCGTCGAGCCGTGTCCGGGATAGTAGGGCTGGATTTGTGGGCGGCTGTCTAGGCAGCCGCACCCCTTCCCGTACTTTGGAGGTCAATTTATGTTCCCTTGTAATGAAATGATGCCCTTTGGACCGGGCATTTTGAGTGTAAGGGATGCGTAATGCGGTATTGCGTTAAAGCGGGCGAAAGCTTCACGTCCCAGTAGCGCTTGGTAGTGACTTACGAATGGGGCGATGTGGAATGTTAGCTTTTCGCTTCGGAAGTTGTCGGGTGATCCGAACGTGACTTCCAACGTAAGGGAACCCATACTTGGGGTATCCGGGCCTGGCATTACTCCTTGAAAGGAAGTGTTGCCGAGGTGGATTATAACTAGGTTTACCTCGAGTTTGCGGACTGTGTCCTGATATAGCAGGTTCAAGTCGCTGCCGCGGTCCATAAGGGCGTTTGTAAATTGAAGTCTGTTAATAATTGGATTTACGACCAAGGCAGTCCAGCCTGCGTTCTGGTCTCCTCTGGAGTAATCCCGATGATCGAAGGTGATTGGTTGTAACAACCAGTGGGGTTGCTCCTTTGGGGCTGGCTGTACGGCGCATGTCTTCGTAGGTGCCGTTCTACTCTTCCCTTTTGTCACATGAAGTAGATTAACTGTCTTGACTTCTTGTGGGAACTTCTTTTGTTCTCCGGAGTTCTGCTTGTGGGGTGCATCGTCATCTTCGCTTGGTGTGTTGAGCCCCTTGTGTTCGGCGTTGAGCTTGCCGGACTGCTTAAAGACCCAACAATCTCTGTGGGTATGGTTTGCAGAATCTCCCCGGAGTGCTGTGGATTTGAAATATTATGTCCAAAATTTTCTTGAGGTTGGATAGCTCGTCCCTATCATCTTTGGGGGTGGCTTTTTCTGGTTTTGCCGAGAGCTTTTGAATCCGGCGTTTACTATCATGCTCAATGGGCTGTTGTCCTTTATCCGGCGCGGTTCTTTGTTACGGCGTGGCTTCCCATTCGCATCTCTGGGTTCAGACGTATTCGGGTCGCTGGTGCTGCTTCTCGCCAACCAGCTATCCTCTCCTGCAAAAAAGCGGGTCATGAGGCTTGTTAATGCGGCCATTGTTCGCGGCTTTTCTTGGCCGAGGTGTCTGGCGAGCCATTCGTCTCGGACGCTATGCTTGAAACCTGCTAGGGCCTCTGCGTCCGGACAGTTGACTATCTGATTCTTTTTTATAAGGATTCTGTTCCAGAGTTTCCGGGCTGACTCTCCGGTCTGCTGAGTTATATGACTCAGATCATCCGCATCCGGGGGTCGGACATAGGTCCCTTGAAAATTTGCCCGGAAAGCATCCTCAAGCACTTCCCAACTTCCCATGATGTTTTCGGGAAGGCTTTTAAGCCAATGCCGGGCTGGCCCTTTGAGCTTAAGGGGTAAGTATTTTATGGCGTGGAGGTCGTCTCCTCTGGCCATGTGTATGTGGAGGATGTAGTCCTCGATCCAGACTCCAGGGTCTGTTGTTCTGTCGTATGCTTCTATGTTCACTGGCTTGAATCCGGCTGGGAATTCATGGTCCAGCACCTCATCGGTAAAACATAGGGGGTGTGCGGCGCCCCTGTATTTAGGCGTGCCGCGGTGTTCGGGTATTTTTTGCATTGCATCACTCACTGGAGCTTGCTTTCTTGGCCTATACATGGATCTAGTTGGGCCATTTTTTTGATGCGAATCCTTGGATGGATCTCGCGCCATATTGAGTGCAGCGTCCTTTGATGCGTGAGATTGATTGTAGGCTCGTCTATCCGACCTTGTGGCTTCCTTATTTTTTGACTGTGTGGGCTTTATGGCCTCTTCATCAAATTCTGGTAGTAGTTTCCGCTTTGGATAGCTCTTTGTGTGGCGACTACTGCCGTACTTGTGTGCGGTATTGAGTACTTTGCCCCATCTGATCCTGAGTGCATCTTCCGGTGTCTTGAGCCTCCGCTTCTGCTTTCTCAGGCTACGTGCAGTGGCAACGAGCCTTTGGTGGAGGTTCTGATGTTCCAGCAATTTGTCAGGCGTGAGGTCGTCTGGGCTATTATCTTTCCTGGGGATTGGTTGCTCGGATTGTCCGCCCATTTTGGACGGATGCTCAACGGCATGTTCGTCGTCCGTTGATTTACCCTGCTCTATGGCTTGGTCTTTGTCGAGGTGGGGCTTGGCCTTGCGCTTACGCCGCCGCTTTGATTGTTTTTCGGGGGAGCGATCCCTGGCCGCATCCTTTTGGCCCTCATTGTCGTTTCTGTTGTATGTGTCCACCATGCATACATCGTATGATGAGGTGGCTTTCCGGCGCCCTATAGGTGCTTTTTCTTGAGCGTCTCCTTTATCGGCGTCCATACCGTCGATATCTTCGGAGTCGAAATCGAGCATGTCGGTTAGATCGTCAACAGTGGCTATCAAGTGGGTGGTGGGTGGGGTTCGAACTTCGTCGTCCGCATCCCAACCACCCCGACCGTAGTCCGGCCGGGGTTCTTTCGACAAAGAGAGAGACTTTAGCGAATTTAGGATATCGCCAAAGGGCGAGTGCTGAAAGACGTCCGCGGCGGTGAACTCCATGATCGGAGCCCAATCGGGTTCGATCGAAAGGGGTGCGGAATATTCAGAGTCCGGAACAGAGTCCGGCACCTTGGAGTCACGGGCCTTGCAAAGGACTAGGCTGGAATTCGGCTCTATCGCCGCAGAGAGTGCGGCTCCTGGGGCGGCGTCCAACCATCCGTCCCTGGTTAGCGCAGTCGGCTCCGAGCTAATGGTTGGAGTGACCAACTGAGCGGCACTCTGGGCGCTGTTCGGCAGCAGAGCTAGATCATGCCCATCGAGACAGTGCGGCGTGCCCAGTCGTGGCTCGAATCCGTCGAAGATCAAGTCCCCATGGATGTCGGCCGTGTAGTTTAAGATTCCAAACCTGACCTGATGGTCAGGGGCGTAGCTTTCGATCTGCTCCAGATGGTCAAACAAGTTGGCCCGCAGTGCGAAGCCACCGAATACGAAGATCTGTCCGGGGAGAAAAGTCTCATCCCGGACCGCATCGCGATTGACGAGCGAAGAAGCCATCGGGCCTAAAAGGCAACGACACAGAGGAACTCTCATTGAAAGCACCAATGTCGGTGTCAAAACTGGCGGATCTCGGGTAGGGGGTCCCAAACTGTGCGTCTAGGCGGATAGTAACAGGAGACATGGGACACGATGTTTTTACCCAGGTTCGGGCCCTCTTGATGGAGGTAAAACCCTACTCCTGCTTGATTAATATTGATGATATGGGTAGTACAAGAGTAGGTCTACCACGAGATCAGAGTGGCTAAACCCTAGAAGCTAGCCTATGGTATGATTGTTGTTCGTCCTATGGACTAAAACTCTCCGGTTTATATAGACACCGGAGAGGGCTAGGGTTACACAGAGTCTGTTACAATGGGAGTAGATCTTCATATCGTATCGCCAAGCTTGCCTTCCACGCCAAGGAAAGTCCCATCCGGACACGGGACGGAGTCTTCAATCTTGTATCTTCAAAGTCCGGGAGTCCGGCCAAAGGTCTTAGTCCGGCCATCCGGACACCCCCTAATCCAGGACTCCCTCACATATAATTGTCGTCCTCGACCTCTCTGTCTGCCGCTCTCTCATGAGGGCTGGCTCCTTCGTCCTCCTGCGCTGAGTCCTGCTAGAGGGGGTTGTCTTCGGCACTATCCGGGGTGTTGATGTCTGCGGTGCCGGATTCGCCGTTCTTGCTTTGGCGGGATTTAGAGCGGCGCCGCTGACATCGGCGCTTGGGTTGCTTCTTGGAGGGGTCGTCCTCCGTTTTTTCATCACCATCCCCTGCTTTGGGGGTGTCCACCATGTATATGTCATATGACGAGCTGGCCTTCCAGTGCCCAATAGGTGCTGGTTCTTGGTCGTCTCCTTCATCGGCGTCCATACCGTCGATGTTTTCGGAGTCGAAGTCGAGCATGTCGGTTAGATCGTCGACAGTGGCTACAAAGTGGGTGGTGGGTGGGTTTCGAATTTCTTCATCGTCCGCATCCCAACCATGCTGACCATAGTTCGGCCAGGGCTCTCCTGACAAAGAGAGAGACTTTAGTGAATTCAGGATATCGCCAAATGGCGAGTGCTGAAAGACGTCCGCGGCGGTGAACTCCATGATCGGGGCCCAATCGGGTTCGATCAGAAGGGGTGCGGAAGATTCGGAGTCCGGAATGGAGTCCGGCACCTTGGAGTCACGGGCCTTGCAAAGGACTAGGCTGGTATTCGGCTCTATCGACGTAGAGATTGCGGCTCCTGGGGCAGCGTCCAACCGACCGTCCCCTACTGGCGCAGTCGGCTCCGAGCTAATAGCCGGAGCGGACACCTGAGTGGCGCTCTGGGCGCTGTCCGGCGGCAGAGCTAGATCATGCCCATCGTGACAGTGCGGCGCGCTCGGCCGTGGCTCGAATCCGTCGAAGATCAAGTCCCCGCGGATGTCGGCCGTGTATTTTAAGCTTCCAAACCTGACCTGATGGCTAGGGGTGTAGCTTTCCATCTGCTCTAGATGGCCAAGCGAATTGGCCCACAGTGCGAAGCCGCCGAATACGAAGATCTGTCCGGGAAGAAAAGTCTCACCCTGGACCGCGTCGTGGTTGACGATCGAAGAAGCCATCAGGCCTAAGGGTGATGACACAGAGGAACTCTCAATGAAAGCACCAATGTCGGTGTCAAAACCAACGGATCTCGGGTAGGGGGTCCCGAACTGTGCATCTAGGCGGATGGTAACAGGAGACAAGGGACACGGTGTTTTTACCCAGGTTCGGGCCCTCTCGATGGAGGTAAAACCCTACTCCTGCTTGATTAATATTGATGATATGGGTAGTACAAGAGTTGATCTACCACGAGATCAGACAGGCTAAACCCTAGAAGCTAGCCTATGGTATGATTGTTGTTCGTCCTACGGACTAAAACTCTCCGGTTTATATAGACACCAGAGAGGGCTAGGGTTACACAGAGTTAGTTACAATGGGAGGAGATCTTCATATCGAATCGCAAGCTTGCCTTCCACGCCAAGGAAAGTCCTATCCGGACACGGGACGAAGTCTTCAATCTTGTATCTTCATAGTCCGGGAGTCCGGCCATCCGGACACCCCCTAATCCAGGACTCCCTCAGCCTGTTAACGGCCCGTTACCGTGCTGGGCCCATACCAGTTACGCCCGTTTACGGCCCATGTAGACCCATTTATCCGACGGCCCAAGGCCCACCGATTCTACGGCCCTATTGGAGGCCCATTTATCGACGGCCTGTAGGAGACCCATGAACCCTACGGCCCGTATATGGCCCATGGTAGTTGCGGCTACTAGCAAACCAGGGAAAAAGAAGACTAGGAAATAAATAAGGACGAAACTAACGCTAGGCTATTAAGGTGATTGCACAGATTACATCCTCTCGGCATCAAAGATCGCCACCAATGCAAATATAGGGAACACCCTACACAAAATTAAGAATAAAAGGAAGGTTGGCATAAAAACAAATTACAATTGAACTTAACAGTCTAGCAGATAAATGCACCACCAAAGCATAAATTTTGTATCGCACCAAAACAAATTACAATTATATAACAAAAGGAAGGTTGGCATAAAACTTAACAGTCTAGCAGATAAATGCACCACCAAAAGTTCAGAAGCTCAGTTCATTTGAACTGACTGTTATGTTTTCATGTTGTATTGTCCGATGGAGCACCATAACCCTGGCCTTCATTTCCCCTAGGCTCTTGAACAACATAGCAAATGTTTGATAGTCTGGTTTCAAAACCATGCATATCTTGACGACATCGAACAATGTCTCTCCTTGTTTCACAAAGGGCCTCTGTTAGGGAATGGACTTGTGTCTGGAGCGCAGATACAACATTGCTTTGAGCTTGCATATCTTGATCATGAGGCAGTTTGGACGATATTGCCTTAACAACCAACCAGTATTACGCAGGGACATGCTTTTGGCACTGTTAGTGGACAGGTACTGACCCACTGCAACAAGAGCTGATATTGCGGTTATAGTTGCCTCGCCACCTTCAGAAGGTGGCGGTTCCACCATTTTTTCCATAGCTCGCTGAAAAGTTGATGTTTTACATTAGGAGTACCAGAACAGAAGATATTAAGGAGGCAGCAAAACCAAACAAAATAGCTTTGGTCTATATACAGAACTTATTCTGGTGAACCCATGTAAAATATTAGTTGTATTTTATTGCAAAGTACATAATAGAACCACGTTCCAAACATATGACCATGTACCATCGCTAATGTTTGTCTATTTCTTCACATTGTATTGAGGGCTAAGGATAAAGAGATGAAGTTTATAATACGGTTAACATAGTATGACATCATTCATATCACAAAACAACTGAGAACAGACAAACATGCAATTGTAACATTGTGTGGGCAAGTCCAACACAGAACTAGATTACGGGTCAAGATCAAGGAACATCACTCCTCTCTTTTAGACCTTGTAAGGTGCAATGATACGCTAAGACATTTGTGTATAAAATTGAAAAGAGTAATAGACATTGGCTGCAAACCATGGAGTTCAAGGCACATGTCGGAGTAAGTAGTAGTTAAAAGGCATGAGGATTAAGGACTTACAACAGTGGCTTTGACTGGTGTAGTCATGCCCTTCTTCTTGCTGGTGTGATAGTCCTTGAAGATTTCCACAACATTTGGTTCAGGTACTTTTTGGTCCTTGCGGGCTTTCCTCTGCATTTGGAACAAGTCAATATAGATCTGATAATATAGTACAGCGAAAAGAGTAAAATAGCAACTAATTACAAGAGCCTCACAGTGTGCAATATAGCTACGAGATCCTGCCATCTTTTGGAATTTCACTTTCGTACGGTTGGCCTTGTTCTTTGAACAGTTCACCTACAAGAAGATAGATTTGTGTGGCACATGCGTAAATAGGACTTCAACATGTGATCTTATCACATATATATAATGTACCCGATACTTCAGATCGTACCATTGTTTAACAAGGCCCCTCCAGTCTTCATCCGATATATTTTCCACTGGAGATGTTTGGGAAAGTTCACTGTTAGCCTTGCCTTCAAAGTGAGTTTTCCTCAAGTTATACTGATACTATCGCAGAGCAGACTTGAAAACATGGGTGCAAGCTTGTCTAGTTGCATCATCTTGGCTATCCAACTTGAACCTCATCTGTTGAAAATTATGGGAGTCTCATTATCAGGAACCTAGAAAGTATGGGACAGAGCAAGACGATATTACTAGTTTCCATACATAACCATACTTACAGATAAATGGTCGAGGAAGGTGTTGAACTGGATTTTGTCTTTGTCATTCCAGTACTGAATCCATGTTGGGAGGATACGTACATGACACCTAACGGCAACCGCTGCCTCTGATACTAACTTGGTTGACTCTGTAGCATCACGTGGCCTTTTGAAACCTGCCTCAAAACGGATCTCCATTCTTCCTCCTCTATATTTAGTTAACCTATCGAGCAATATCCCTGATGGTTGTTTCCTCTTGGGCCTAGGTGCTAGTCCAACAACGAACATATGAAGTGTTAGTGTACATCAAACTGTGAGACTACATATAAAGAAGCATGCAACTGTAACTTGACTCCAGCAACTACCTTCTTGTTGTTGAAGCTCACAAGGTTCATCTGATATTGCCAACTCGTCTTGTGTCAAGAATGCTTGGGAAGTAGTGTTAGGTGGCAAGGGTGCTTGGGAACGTGCTGCTAGCTCAGTTGACGCACGAGTAAGTCGTGCAGCTGGTAGTACTGTGGTAGGTGTTGCAAGAAGGCTGTCTCTGCTTGTTTGGTGGCATCTATTTGTTTCTGTTTGCCTTTTTTTGCAGCTTGTGTAGCATGGGATGCCGTGTTTGTAGAATTTTCCGTTGGACTTTGACCTTCTATTGCATCATCAGTACCAGCAGAATTTGCTGGATTCATCCGCTTCTCACTCCCTGCCATTATGTGTTTCTTCCTCTTTCTCTGTGCCATGTTAAGTCAAGCCGACAAGAAAAACAAATAACAATTTAGTTCTTCAGAACAAATTGATGCGTGATGCAGACGAACTGAACTTTGATGTTAGACAACCACATGATAGGAGGATGTAATATGTATGAAAAACAGGACGGAAGAGATAACCAGAACTATGATGTGTAAACTAAGAAGAAGACATTTCACCAAATTAGAAGCAATGCAATGGAAGGTAGACACCATATGAAAGATGCTACAAATATCACTCTGCCAAGTTAACAGTGTCTCATCATAAATGGCGTTGAAACAAATGTGAAGCAGTACAAGAAATAAATCATATGCAAGATGCAAACAGCATCACACTACCATGTTAGAGGTCTCTCGTCATTAGTGCCATTGCATATTCACAGCATTGCATATTCACAGCTTATGATGTGTAAACTAAGGAGAAGGAATTTCAACAAATTAGAAGCATTGAAAGCTACACACCATATGAAAGATGCAACGAATATCACTCTACCAAGTTAAAATTGTCTCGTCATAAGTGCCATTTCAACAAATTAGTAGTACAAGCTAGAAAAGAATGTGAGATGTAACCTATATCACACTCTGAAGTCAAACGTGTCTTATGATAAGTGATTGTTGCAGGTTACACAAGAGTAGTAATTTGATGTAAGAACATGGTGTGATGGATAGATATTGTATGTTCTAGAAACAGGAACACGTGTCTTATTCAAGTATAATGTGTAAAGTAAGCATATGGAATTCAACAAAATTAGAAGCAATACAAGCTAGACATCACACATAACATGCAACCACATATAATAGTGCCAAGTTAGAGGGAGCACCGGTGATGTTGCACTAGGGTAGACGTGCTCATCATAAACACAGCTTTGTTGAGTTTTTATGCATGTGTTGTCTTGGAAATCATACTGGGGGTGTGGAGGAGTAGAAACTGTAGAGGCCCTCCGTTCGGAAGGAGCACCTTTATCCGCTGCCTTGCTAACTTCCTGTCGCTTTATTGATTTTGAATTGTCAAGTAAAACCAACAAGAAAAAGCAATAAAATTCTCTCTTCAGAACTCATTCATGCATGATACTGACAATCACTACTTTGATGTAAGGCAAACACATGATACCAGGATGGAATATGTACGAAAAACAGGACGACATGGCATGTTCACAACTGTTTGTGTAAACTAAGCAGAAACCATTCCAGCAAATAAGAAGCAATGCAAGCTAGACACGACATGAAAGATGCAACCAATATGACTCTGCCAAGTTAAAAGTGCCCCATCATAAATGGAATTTCAACAAATTAGAAGCAACGCATGCTATAAATCATATGAAAGATGCAACTAATATCGCACTGCATATACTAAAGGTAGCTCATCATATTCATTGATGCGGGATACAAAAAAACAATAGTTTTATGTAAGGACATGCTTAATAGACAGATGTACTATGTACTAAATACAGGAAGGCATGTCACATTAACAGGTATAATGTATAATCTAAGCACACTAGCACATGCAGTTTAACCAGATTGGAAGAATTACAATCTAGACACCATATGCAACATGCAACCACATATCACGCTGCCAAGTTTGAGCAAGCACCTGCGATGCTAGTGTAGGGGAAATGCTGTAATCAACTACAAGACTACGTTCACTATCTTCATCTAGCATTTCTGTTTCTTGAGAATCATGTCGGGAGGCTGACTCTGCATTCCTTAAATGAGGAGTAGTCCCCTTGCCTGCCTGCCTCGTCATAAGTGATTGATGAGGGATACACAAGAACATTAGTTTGATGTAATAACATGGTTAATACACAGATGTACTAGTACGTACCAAAAACAGAAAGGCATGTCATATTCAAAGGTATAATGTGTAAGCTAAGCAGATGCCATTTAACCAAATTGGAAGCAATACAAGCTAGACATCCGACTGGAGTGGTGAGCATGATCATCTAGGATCTAGGAGCTTGGTGGGAGGCAGGCTGCTTCGCCACCATCGCAGCTTTTTAGTTGGCTTCCACGTGATGACTATCTTTGTTGGGCTTGTCACTGGCTCGGCTAGTGCCCTGACTAGCTATTTGTCTTCTGGTGCTCAGGGGATGGTGGTTCATGTAAAAAAGTATCTTTCCTTATTAGACCGACTTTGGCCTTTCGAATACAAGCTAGACACCATATGGAACATGCAACCACATATGACACCGCGAAGTTAAAGCAAGCACTTGGGATGGTGGTTCATTGCGAGCGAGGTCATCAACTCCAGAGCTACGTTTACCGTCTCCATCTGCTGAAACTGCACCCTTTATAGCGTTGTAACGTGTCGTGCATAGCCACGAAGAAAGTTGGCGCAAATTCTCTCTTTTCTTTGCTGCTTTCTCTTTCGGCAGACTCTGAAATACCCTTGCATAAAAACACAATAGTGAGGGTATGGGTGAAGTGTGTGTAGAACTAGTGCACTGTAAAAGTAGCAGATAGCAGGTGGCTGAAAAATAAATGACAGGAGACATATGATAGCTCTACAACATTGCATGGCAAACAAAATTAGATTCTACTCCATATGATTTTGTAATATATGAGCACAAGAAATGCAGGTACTCCTCCAGCACACCACCACATGTGGTCATATCTAAGATAACAGTCGACTGAAAATAAATAGGTCAGTCAATTTTTTAATGAACCGTCCGATCTATAAGGAACGGGTAGATGGCCTTCATTTACCTCCCGCTAGTCACTGTTGACGATCTTTCTCAAGCCGCCAGCGACCACCGGCCCAGACCCCTGCCTCCGCCGCCCCGCCCTCCCCTCGACCTCACACCACCGACGTGCTTGGGAGCGCCCCCAGGCCATCCCTTTAATCCCGGCTGACCTCCAGATCGAGCGCCAGTAGCTCTAGGCCGCATAAGTACCTAAGATAAACACCAAGGCGCTGCTTCCCTGGTGTAATAAGCGTACTAGCGCCTGTTACGCTGGGAATGCTTCCGTTAATTGGGAATCAACTGGCCAGAAATTGAAATTTAGGGGGGCGACGGACCTCTAGCTAAGGTGAAATAGTATATGAGGAGAAACCTTGTGCATCGTGAGTTACTAGGAACATCTAGTATAAAGAAGAAGCGGTCAACTAGTGTCTTCTGTGGGATGAATACCGTGCAAGCAGAGACATAAGATTTGCACGAATAAGGGAAGAGGAGTACCTTTTTCGGTTGCCGGTGTGGTCACCTCCACATGTCGCGTCGATCTTCTTCTTTTTACCGGGGAAACCGATGTTCTGGAGGGTACAGGCTTGGACAAACCCATGGCCAAATTGTTGACTGTGTTGCCGTGGCCATATGTCGGCGAAGGGGAAGCAGATCCGAGGCAGCGAAGGACGGCATAGCAGGAACAGCTCCTGTGCGGTGGAGGGTGGCGAAGTTGGAGCGGCAGCGGTGAGGCGCAGGACGGCGTGGTTGAACTGGCTCGGATACGGACGGCTCGGCCTCGGCTTCAGCTACTAGCCATGGAGGGCGTTGCGGTTGAGGTTGCGGTGGACGACGACGTCGGGGTATCGGCTCCGGCATGATGGAGGAGGGCGGCGGTTGATGGGTGGGATGGGGTGGCGGACAGAGGACGCCGGGGTTTCGCGGCTGGTGGAGAGGTAGTTTTCGCGCCCACGGAGTACGAATGGGGGATCGGGCGGGTGGGGAGGGGACCATTATTCGGTCTGGGATGCGCTTGTTTTTGGCTTTTTTGAACAGAAGATGGGACGTGCTTGTTTGAAATTTGGGGAAAGTACAAACTTTGCCCCCCTCTTAAATTTCGGACCTACTGCAGGTCGGGGGTAGGATGGTAATCCTAGGTGCCCCAAATAGTGGGCGGGAGCGATTTCGGCCGCGTGCATGTGTGCTTAGGCGACCATTGTGTATGAATGTTTTTCGGAGGTGGTTGCGTGGAGTGTAGATGAAGCTACAAACCTACCCCGGTTTAGACCTTTGGACGTCGGGCCGGTAGGTTTCATGGGTCGGAGTTATTAGAAAAGTAATTTCCTTGTACTACCAAACATTGGTCTCACGCGGTTTCAAGCGAGTAGAGGCTCTTTTGGCGCTTCGTTCGAAATTTTGAAACACAAGCATTCACGTTTAGAGTACTCTTGAACTATGAGGATTGACCTAAGAAAACGTTATATTTGACCTTGTATGTTTGAAAACCTCATTAAATTATCCGCTTCTTTTTGAAATGTTGACACTTGAAAATCATATAACTACGATTATTTTGGAATGGAGGAGCTAAATTTGAATCTATTTTGTACACTACTACATATGCTATTATGTACAAAATCAGAGCAAAGATTGGTGCCCCCATAATTTAGGTATGGTTTACAAATGCCATGATATCAAATTTAAATAATTGAATGGACTTCATGTTAAATTCGATTTTTTTAAACCACCTTAAGTTGAATTCAAATGTATGCTAGTTCATAGGTAGCTATTTATAATGTTCATTGTGTAACTTTCGTATGTATAATGTGCTTTACACACACAACATGAACTATACTCACGTTTATATTCGATTGCTAAAGCGATGCATTGTCTGGAGTTCAAAATACTAACTATGTGGATCAATTTTGTCGAATAATAACATAGACATGATCAAATTCGATAGAATCTAGATGTCTGATGGATCAATGACCGCTCCTTACGTGAATTGCAAATATCATGATCCCATCCTAATATTTGGATACAATTTATATCTTTAATCAATGTGTACAGCAGTCTTTTGCGTGTAGTTTCACTCTCCATCGGTGGTCTCTCACACATGCTCACACACTCTCTCCTGAGGTGTCTTTCTCGCACACATGCTCTAGATATAACCCTCCCTCCCTCTCGTAACCATTTACAACTGTTTTCACTAACCTTTATCACAAGCACTCTTCCTCTCGCAAACATACACATGCACAATCCCCATCGACCCTTTCTATATACATGGACCTGCCTACGTGTCTCATGTACGCACATTATCTTTAGGTATGTCTCCCACGCATTGTCTCGCACCTCTCTTCCTAATCGGTGAGTATGATTCTAGCAGAGCATTCTGTAGGATGCCCCTTAAAGTTAGGTTGGATGAATAGTAATATAAGAGATAAAGGGGTTACTTTAGTCCGAGAACCTAGGGTTACAAATCCTAGCCGGCTTTGTCAGTGGACACAGAGTCCTTCACAATTTTGCTGCCTTTGTCTTGTACGACTAGTCATCCATGGGTCTTCCTAAATGCGTCACGGGCCGACCAATGTGGCGCAGGATGGAACCGAAGGAAGGGTCTCACCTCGACCCGACGAACCTCGGTGACACACCCTCTGCCCCCACGTCTCATTATCTTGTCACACCCACACTGTCGGGGGAATGAGCCCCAGGCAGGTAACAAAACCCGGATCTATTTCAAAAATAGCAGGGCCCGCATCGCCCCGCAAACCGGCGTGCGCCAGGCCGGGTCGCTCGACCCGGCAAGGCGTGCAACCCGGCCGAGACCCTCGACTCAGCAAGGTACGTCGACCCGGCCGCAGCAGCTGCCGCAAGGCAACTCAGCCCGGCGCAACCTTGGCTTCCCCAGCAAGCCAACCCACCCGTGGCGTCCACGGCAACCCAGCCACGGGTCAGCTCCCGTCCCATCCATGCCGTACTATGGGACGAGACCTCAATCACCAATGACCAAGACTACAGTGCGGAGCGTGGCAACATTGCCCCTTACCTACCCGCTGACCAGGGCTCGCACGGCAACAGTATTCCCGTCCTCACCGCTGACGACAGCAAGCGGCGGCCTGACGGAGAACACTGTGCATGGCTTGACTCGGCCACGCCATGATGATCGACAAGACGGCGCACAATCCCCCTAGGCACGCGGGGCCCGCACCTAGGGGAACCCGGCGAACCACAAGCTCCCAAGCGGGACCCTGCCCAGTACCCCGGACACCGACAATACGGACCCACCGACTCGGCATATCTTTAACCATGGGTGCGTTGATCTATAAAACCCCCCAGGAGTCCACGCCTACAGGGGCATGATATGTGAGATCCCGGCATACAAAGCCATACGAGATAAAGCAAGCAAGCAAGATAGGACTAGCCACTACATAGCAACACCAGAGAGAAGGAGCATCCCGAGCCTTGGCCAGCCTCCTTCCTCCTCCATATAGCTCTAGGAGCGACATTGTACTATCGACCGTCCAACTAAACTCGGGAGGACTAGGGGTGTTATCTCTCCGGAGAGCCCCGAACCTGGGTATGTCCGGCATCCCGCGCCCGCGCATATCAACCTCGCCTCCGAAGCCCACCAGCGCCCTCGAGCCTCCTCCTCTCTTTAGCCATCCCTTGGCATCTGCCGTGCGCCCACCACGACAGTTGGGGCCCACCGTGGGGCAGCTCGAGGAGCTGGCCGGAAGCATGCTTCGGACGGGGCCCTTCTCCTACTCCGACGAGTCCGTCGATCTGGCGGACGACATCATCGATGCACTCGTCGCCTCCTTCACCGCGCTGCCTATCTCCAACGCGCTCGCGCCCGACGAGTACCCCAGCGAGGTGCTCAGCTACTCCGACTCCCCGCTCTCTCTCAGCGGCGGATTCACTGCCGGGGCGATTGACGCCCACGTGGAGGTCTTCGTCACCGGCGATGGCGCCTCTTCCTCGTCAAGCAAGGCGAAAAGAGTCACCGAAGCCACGGCCGCCACGGCACGGACGGAGCTGTCCGACCCGCTGCGCGCCATCTTTTAGAGCCTCCGCGTCCCCATCGACACCGACATCGACGCCACCAACGTCGCTGAAGCCCGAACCCAGCTCGAGGACAGGCGCCAACAAATGTTGGACCTGTCCGAGACGTTGGCTGCCACCAGGCGTTGCCTGGAAGCTGCTCAGATGGAGCATGACGCCGCCCACGGATTCACGCCCGCCGCGGCCGAGCCAAGCCGGGCCGCCGATACTCGCGCCCGGGGAGGAGCGATCGGTCGGGCCTTTGGCGCCGTCCGGACCGTCTACGAGACCCCAGTCAACAACATGCGCGCTGCGGAGGCAGCCGCGGTCAGCCTCGACCAACTCGCGGGCGAGGAGCTCAAGGAGCGCATCGGGCGGATGCGCGAGCTCCTCCACGCCGCCAACACCCAGCAGGATCGCCTCAACCAGCTCACCAAGCCGGCGGAGTCTGGCTCCGCCCGCCTTGGCAGACCCGGCGAACTCCTGCACACTGCCTCCTCGCCGCCCGACGAGGCGAACTCTGGCCAAGGCCGGACCCGGCGCAACCCGGCTGGCACCGCCGCGGACGCTTTGGGCAACGAGCACGCCCCAGAGACCCAGCACGGACCCGGCCAGCCTGGCCGCCAGTCGACTCGGCCCGCACACCGTCGATGACGCCAACGCGTGCCACCGCGTCGATCGGCTCGCTCGCTCCCTGGAGGTGGAGGAGAGCGGCGCTATCGGGCCGGCGTGTTTCAGCCCACGCATCCAGGAGGAGCCCTTCCCCAAGGGGTTCATGCTTCCCCGCGACAACCCCAAGTACAATGGGACCGTGAAGCCAGAAGACTGGCTCACCGACTACACCACGGCCATTGGCATCACCGGTGCCAATCGTCGTCTCGCCATGCGCTACGCACCGCTCATGCTCCAAGGATCGGCTCGCACGTGGTTGAACAGCCTGCCGATGGGCAGCATCAATGCATGGGTCGATTTCGAAGAAGCGTTTGTCCGCAACTTCACGGGGACATACAAACGGCCCGGTCGCCCCAGCCAGCTCGCCATGTGCGTGCAGGGGATGATGGTGACCGGCCGCGAGTACCTCGCACGCTGGACCGAGATCTGGAACAGCTGCGAGGGCGTCCATGAAGTCCAGGCGATCCAATATTTCGTCAGCGGCTGCCGAGATGGCACCCTCCTCAAGCACAAGCTTCTACACTCCGAGCCGGCCACCATGGCCACACACATAGTGACGGCGGACAAGTACGCCAACACCGACTCCGCCATGAAGATCCAGGTGGCGCTGGTTGACGCCGGCAAGGCGAAGCTGGTCCCTCCACCAAAGCCGGCCGGCGAAAGCAGCCGGCAGCAGCACCACCAGAACAACAAGCGCAAGGCCGAGCAGCCGGCGCAACATCACGACAACTAGCTCGTTGCGGCCGCCGAGCCCGCGGCGGACCCGGCAGCGAAGCACCGGCAGACCGGCAAGATGGCGTGGCAACTCGCCATGAGCTTTGAAGAGATGCTCGACGCCCCATGCAAGCACCACAGCGGCACAAGACCCTCCACGCACACGCTTCGATAGTGCGCCATCACCAAGCGCATCATGAGGGGCGACGTTCCGCCTCTCCGGCTCCGGCTCCAGCTCTGGGCGCGGGGCAGCCGCCTCCGCCTCCACCGCCGCCTCCCGTCGACGGCGCAATGCGGAATGACGCCTACCCGGACCAGAACGCGGCCTATGTCGTCTTCACCAGCCTCAGTGACGACAAGTGCAGCGAGCGCCTCCTCTGGCAGGAGGTGAACACCATCGTCCCGGCCAAGACGAATTTCATGCATTGGTCGGATCGCCTGATCACCTGGACCTGGGAGGATCACCCGACAGTCATGCCGAGTCCGGGTGGATACACCCTCGTCCTCAACCCTACCATCATCACGCGACGCACCTGCAAGTTCTCCCAAGTCCTCATTGATGGTGGCAGCAGCATCAACATCCTCTACCGCGACACGATGACCAAGCTCGGCCTCAAGGCCGAGGACCTGGAGCCAACCCGGATGGTCTTCCACGGCATCATACCCGGCCTCTCCTGCTCAACCATTGGCCGGGTCCGGCTCGACGTCCTGTTCGGTGACAGCAGCCACTTCCGACTTGAACCAATCTGGTTCGAGGTGGTGGACTTGTCGAGCGCGTATCATGCGCTGCTGGGCCGGCCCGCGCTCGCGAAGTTCATGGCGGTCCCCCACTACGTGTACCTGAAGATGAAGATACTGGGTCCCAAGGGCCTCATTGCCATCACCGGCGACTACCGCAAGTCTCTGGAGTGCGCCCGAGACGGCGCCAAGCTGGCCAAGTCGCTGGTCATTGTCGACGAGCGGCGCCAGCTCGACCGGATCGTCGCCCTGGTCGGCGAGGCCTCCGACGCGTCGATCCTGACCCTGGACCCGACCGCTGAGGCTGCCTTCAAGCCCTCCAAGGAAACCAAGAAAGTGAAGCTGAACCCGGAAGACCCCAGCTACAGCAAGTATGTTGTCGTAGGTGCCCGCCTCTACAGCAAATAGGAAGGCGAGCTCGTCGACTTCCTCCGTGAGAATCAGGATATCTTCGCATGGACCCCCAAAGACATGCCGGGTATCCCGAGGAAGTACGCCGAGCACAAACTCCACGTCCGCAAGGACGCCAAGCCTGTCCGTCAACCACTCCGTTGATTTTCCGAAGAGAAGAGAAGAACCATTGGTGAAGAGGTCTCCAAGCTCTTGGCAGCCGGCTTCATAATGGAAGTGTTTCACCCCGAGTGGCTGGCCAACCCAGTCCTAGTCCTAAAGAAGAACAAGACCTAGCGCATGTGTATCGACTACACTAGCCTCAACAAGGCCTGCCCCAAGGATCCATTCCCCCTCCCACGGATCGACCAAGTCATTGACTCGACCGCCGAGTGCGAGCTACTGTCCTTCCTGGACGCCTACTCCGGCTATCACCAGATCAAGATGGACACAGCCGATGCCCTGAAGACGTCCTTCATCACGCCCTCCGGGGCGTACTGCTACATCACCATGTCGTTCGGGTTGAAGAAAGCCGGCGCCACCTTCCAACGCCGCATGCATAAATGCTTGCTACCGCAACTCGGCAGGAACATCCACGTGTACGTGGATAATATCATGCTGAAGACCAAGCAGCACCTCACGCTCCTCGACAATCTGAAGGAAACATTCACCAACCTCCGCGAATACAAGGTCAAGCTCAACCTAGAAAAGTGCGTCTTCGGCGTCCTAGCCGGAAAGCTGCTCGGTTTCCTCGTCTCGGAACGCGGCATCGAGGCGAACCCGGAGAAGATCAAGGCCATCGAGCGCATGCGCAAGCCAACCCGGCTGCGCGATGTCCAGAAGTTCACAGGCTGCCTGGCCTCGGTCAGCCGGTTTCTAAGCCGGCGGGGCGAGAAGGCACTGCCCCTGTACCAGCTAATGAAGAAAACAAGCCCGTTCGAGTGGAACGGCAAGGCGGACAAAGCCTTCCAAGACCTCAAGCGCATGCTCTCCACCGCACTCGTCCTGGCCGCGCCGACTGACAAGGAGCCGTTGTTGCTCTACATAGCCGCGACCTCGCGGGTGGTCAGCACAGTGCTGGTGTTCGAGCGACCGGAGAAGGGAAAGATCCAGGCCGTCCAGCGCCCGGTCTACTACCTGAGCGAAGTGCTCTCCACCTCCAAGCAAAACTACCCGCACTACCAGAAGATGTGTTACGGTGTGTACCTCACAGCCAAGAAGCTGAAGCAGTACTTTCAAGAGCACGTCGTCACCGTCGTCAGCACGACGCCGATCGAAGAAATCATCGGGTGTCGGGACGCCTCCGGCCGGGTCGCCAAATGGGCGATCCAGCTAGCCGGCCACACCATCCTCTACGAGCCCCGCACCACGATCCAGTCTCAGGCCCTGGCCGGTTTGCTCGTCGACTAGACCAAAACCCAGTACCTGCTGCCACCTCCCGACTCGACGCATTGGCGCATGCACTTCGACGGGTCCAAGATGCGACTCGGCTTAGGGGCCGACATCGTACTGTCATCTTCGAAGGGTGACCAACTCCACTACGCACTCCAGATCCACTTCGCCGCCTCCAACAACGTTGCCGAATACGAAGCCCTTATGCACGGCTTCTGGCTCGCCAAGGAACTCGGCATCCGGTGCACCCTGTGCTACGGTGACTCGGACTTGGTGGTGCAGCAGTGCTGCGGCGAGTGGGACGCCCGCGACTCCAACATGGCAAGCTACCGCTTCCTCATCCAGAAGCTGTCCGGATCTTTGATGGCTGCGAGTTCCTCCACGTCCCGCGTGCGGAGAACAAGGCAGCCGACACGCTCGCCAAGATCGCCTCGTCACGTCAAGCCATCCCGTCCGGCGTCTCCCTCGAGCACCTGTGCAAGCCGTCCGTCAAGCCGTTGCCGGACTCCGAGTCCATCCACGTCCCAAAAGACCCGGCCGCGCCACAAGCCGGCCCGGGGACTGCTGAACCCGGCCCGGGGGCTGCTGAACCCAGCCCGGGGGCTGCTCAACCCGGCCCGGGGGCTGCTCATCTCAACCCGGCCACCATCACCCCGGACTTGGCCGTCGCCGTCACCAACCCGGGGGCTGCTCAACCCGGCCCAGGAGCCGCCGACTCGGAACCCACCCAGGTGGCCGTCTTCACCACCGTCACGGCCCCATCTTGGGCCCTGCCGATATCAGAATGGCTGGAGAACGGGATTCTCCCCATGGACGATACCGAGGCTCGGCAAGTTCAGCGTCGGGCGTCTGCCTACAGCATCATCAACAACGAGCTCGTCAAGCACAGCTCTATCGGCGTGTTCCAGCGCTGCATCGAGCAGGACCGCGGCATCAACATCCTCCTCAACATTCACCAGGGCGAGTGAGGGCACCACGCTGCATCTCGATCCTTCGTGGCCAAGGCCTTCGCCATGGCTTCTACTGGCCAATGGCCCTCGAAGACACCGAGTCGCTCGTCCCCAAGTGCGAAGGATGCCATCGCTTCAGCAAATGCAGCCATCAGCCGGCGTCAGCACTCCGCACAATACCGATCGCCTGGCCCTTCGCGGTCCGGGGACTCGACATGGTGGGACCCTTCAAAACCGCTCGAGGCGGCATGACGCACTTGCTGGTGGCAGTGGACAAATTCACCAAGTGGATCGAGGCAAGACCAATCAAGAAATTGGACGGGCCAACAACCGTCTGGTTCATCAAGGACATAGCGGTGCGCTATGGCATGCCAAACAGTATCATCACCAATGACGGCACCAACTTCGCCAAGGGAGCGCTCGAGCAATACTGCTCCGTCTCCGGTATCTGCCTCGACCTGGCCTCCGTGGCACATCCCCAGTCCAATGGGCAGGTCGAGCGGGCCAACAGACTCA
The DNA here is from genome assembly GCF_018294505.1 of Triticum aestivum. Classification (NCBI taxonomy): domain Eukaryota; kingdom Viridiplantae; phylum Streptophyta; class Magnoliopsida; order Poales; family Poaceae; genus Triticum; species Triticum aestivum. Next base: position 569,562,876 of record NC_057801.1, read on the forward strand.
TCCTCTCCGGCATCAAGCCGCGACTCGTCGAGCCACTCGTCCGCTCACCCGGCAGTTGGCTCGACGAGTTGCCCGCGGTTCTCTGGAGTCTGCGTACAACACCAAACCGGTCAACCGGGTTCACCCCGTTCTTCCTCATCTACGGATCCGAAGCCATCATCACGACCAACGTCGAGTTCGACTCGCTGCGCGTCATGATGTACACCGAAGCAGAAGCAAGAGAAGCACGCGAAGACGGCGTCGACCTGCTGGAAGAGGCGCGCCTTCTAGCACTTAGCCGCTCGGCTATCTACCAGCAAGGCCTGAGGCACTACCACAGCAAGAAGATCAAGCCTCTCGCATTCTGCGAAGGCGACCTCGTTCTCCGACTCGTCCAAGAGCAGGCACGCCAGCACAAGCTATCCTCTCCATGGGAAGGCCCGTTCATTGTGAGCAGGACTTTGCGCGATCGCAACGCCTACTACCTCATCGATGCGCGCAAATCGAAGAAGCACAAGAGGGACACCGCCGGCAAAGAAACGACCCGGCCGTGGAATGCGGAACTCCTGCATCCGTTTTACAGTTAGTCGCATGAATGTATGTATCAACGCCTTTTGTAAGCATATGAAACTATGGGGTCCCCGAACGAGACTCGGGGGCTGCCTTTTGCCGACCAATTTATCACGTCCATATTTCACATCACTTTACTACCGAACCTGGCCGCCGGCTCGACCAGCTCGACCCGGAGACTTGGGGGTCGGCCGGCTTGATCATCACCTTGCCGCTTTACTTAGTGATTCCTGATAAAGTTAGGATGCCACGGCGGGCAAGCACAACGGGCCAAAGCTCCCTATGATTTATACACTAAATCAAAAGCCGCCGAGTTGACCAACCCGGCCCGACGATCGTCAACTAAGTTAGCCGCACGGCCGGCTGCTCACCAACCGGCCAAGCCGGATTGCCGCCAGCCGGCCCAGTGGGTGTTTCGCTCGTGATCAATGCTTCTAAGGACCCAGCTCCTGCGGCCACATCTCGAAGCGCCGAACTCCTTGTCACGGATCGGAGCCTCGGCCGTCTGACTCGCGGGGGGAAGTTTCAGAGAGGAGCAACGCATGGAATAAGTCCGAAAAAAGCAGAAGGCAAAAAGCAAATAAACACTCACAACATTTACACATAAATGTTTCAAGCAAAGGCCCATGGCCCGAGTTCGTTACACCCTGAAAACCCCCAGTGGGTGGGTGGACCTGCTACTTAACAGAATTTTCTACCAAGATTCTCAGGCATTCCTAGTGCTGCGTCGCGACATCGACGGCTCCCCCCGGCCGGCCTCCGGGTCCAGCGAAGCACAGGTGTCCTCTTCGGCTTCCGCGTCGCCGTAGACGCCCGTCTCCTCCGAGCTGCCCTCCGGGTCGCGAAGAAGCAAGCCGTAGTCGTCACCATCCATGACCGCACTGTCTTTCGTCCTTTCCGGATGGAACTTGTCCTGGAAGGCGAACTCGGCGATATAGCTGGCCCGGGAGGCGATCCGGCCGGCCTGCTCCTACAGCAACTGCTCCGAGCCAGCGTGCTGACCCATCAGCGCATCCAGCTGAAGATCCGGATGCCAAGACAGCGCGATCCGGAGTGCCATCTCAACACGCCAGTCGCTAAGACGATCCGGGCCCATCTCCAACCAGCAAGCCAGGCGCGAGAAGCTGCGCGGTTAGACGGAGTCCGGCCACAAGGCCGCCGTCATCGCGGTGCCGGCTCAGGACAGCCGCTCCATCTGCGCCCCCAAGACCCGCAGCCGGGCCTCAACAGCGGCAATGATCTCCGGGAAAGTCCAGGCCGTCAGCGGATCCGTCCCAAACCCAACAACGCCGGTCGGATCGCGCTGATAGCGGACGGCTTCTTCCGCCAGCCGTTGCGTCTCCGCAAAGGCCCCTGTAGCCAAAGAAGAAGCAAGTTAGAAGAGCAACAAGGAAGGAAGGGCCGGGTCCTGACCCGGCAAACAACGAAGAAGCAGCACTTACTGGAGAAAGACTCTTCCAGGTGCTACGCCTCAAGCAACGTACCACATCGCTCCCACTCCAAGACACGGTCCTGCTCCCCGAGCGCCTTCTCCAGGTCGGCCGCCTTAGCAAGGGCCGCCTTCAGCTCGGCGTCCTTGTCTTAGGCCACCTTCTCGGCCGCCTCACGGCGGTGAGCCTCGGCCTGGCGGGCCTCCTCAGCCGTGGTGGCCTGCTCTTGCAGATGCTCCACCTCGGCCTCGAGCCGGCCCTTGTTGTCGACCAGCTGGCCAAGCTGCTAGTTCGCCTCGACCAGGGCCTGCTGCGTCTCCAGTACCTTGGTGTCCTCCGCCTTAAGAAGCTCCACCTCGGCCTCGAGGCGGCTCTTGTGACCCGCCAGTTGCTCGTGCAGCCGGTTGGCCTCATCAACAGACCGTCGGGCCGCGGCCGCCTTGACGCCGAGACGGCCGGAGCCGGCAACAAGCCGGTCATAGTGATGACCAGCCCGAAACAGCCGGGTCCGCCAAGACAACACCTCGGCTGCGAAGAAGAAGAACTCAGCAGAAAGAAAGAATAAGACAAGACTTAAGATTTGGCCGAACTATTACACAGTTGGCCCGAATCTCGGGGGCTACACCCAGTGGGTGCGCTAGCGCGCCCCCACCAGAAGAAAGAACACAACAAAGTACCTGCGGTGACGCGAAGCTCCTCCTCCTTGGCAGCAAGCTGCTCCTTGAGCTCCCGATGCTTGCCCAGGAGCCGGTTGAAGGCGGCAACCCGGAAGGCGTCAAGATGCTGAGAGCATATCAAAGTCAAAACAAGGCCAACGCTCCTAACATTCGACCTACTACATAGTTGGCCCGAACCTCGGGGGCTACACCCAGTGGGTGCGCTGGCGCGCCCCCACAGAGATGAAATAACAAGAAAACCAGAAGAAAGAAGAACTTACCAAGACGGCGCGCTCCAAATCACGCGTCCGCTCCACCTCGGCCTGGGCGAAGGCCTCAAGCCGCTCCGTCCGACCTCGCAAGCAGCGGCTAACGGCATCCAGCGCCGCCTCCTCCTGGGTCTGGGGCCCAAAGATGGTCGCGCCCCCGCATTGCGCGGGCTGCGGCACGGCGGCTCGGCGCCCTCCCGGACGTAGCACCAAGGCACGCCCATTGTTGGCCGCTTGCGACGCGGCCAACACCTCCTCCGACGCCCCTCCCGGTGTCATCACCTCCTCGGACGCCGGGACGCCCCGCGTCGCTGCCTCAGGCACCGCCGCCTGCGGTGCCCCCTCCATGACCAGCGGCGCTTCCGACACTGCCACCCACGGCGCCTCCTCCAAAGCGACGCCGCCTCCACCGCTATCGGCCCCCGCGCGCTCGACCACGTCGGCCCGCGGCGGGGTTTCGTCCCCCACCTCCACGACCTCCCGGTCGAGGACCACCACCTCAGCCCGGCCTCCGCGGCCGCGCTCCCTCACCATCGACGGCTCAAAAACCGTCGCCGCCAGCATCGTGCCCTCTGGCATCTCGCGCCAAGCCGGCTCCGCGCCGCCTCGCGCCCACGCCGCCGCCGCGTCGGTCCAAGCGCGGACCGACGCCGCCTCCAACTCCGCCTCGGCCCGGTTCCTGTCCCACCAGGCCAAGGCCTCGGTGTCATCCGGATCCAGGCCGAGGTCCGAGTCGCCCCATCCTTCCTCCTCGGCCAGGCCGGCGAGGTCGGACCGGCTCCTACGGAACGCGGCCCCCTCGGAGGCCGCGGCCTCCGCCGCCGCCCTCGCCAGCACGATCGGCAACCTGAATAAAAAAGAAGAATGAGCTAGCAAAGACAAGGCTGGCCCAAGAAATCGGGGCGCAAGCAAGAAAAAAGACTTACCCCGACAAGACGGGGACCGGGGTCGGCTTCCCGTGCCTCCTCTTGGCTGGCCTCCCGGGCTCGGCCGGATCCGACGTGCGCTTCGAGGCCCGGGGTTGCGGCGTGACGCTGTCCTTCCCGTGCGGGCGGCTCGGCGCCGCCCCACGCGAGGACACGGCTCCGCCTGCCTCGCCGCCTCCCCCGCCCAACGCCGCTACGTCAACAACTGGCGTCAGCGTCGCCTACGCCGCAACATGCCCAAACGATCCAAGACAAATGAAGAAGAGAAAGACTCGAAGCTTACCCGCGCGATGCCTAGCGCCGGCGTCGGACTCGGCCACCTCCTCGTCGCCATGAGCCGCGGGCTCCTCCGGTGCCACCGGTTCCACCTCCAACGGAGCCCGGGCGTAAGGGTGCCGGATCGCGTTCAGAAGAATCTCTCGCGACTCGTCGGGACGAATGAGAAGATGCGCGGCGGAAACATAGCAAGACCAGATGCTCACCCGGCGGAAACGACGCCTTGCAGAATCGCCAGTCATCTCCAAGGTTGGCCTTGGAGATGTTGTTCACGCCCCGCGCGACCTGCTCCGCAAACAGCCGCGTGGATCCCATCCGGTTGGGATCCTGAAGCCCGATCATCTCGCCGATGAGGCAGGAGCGCCTCTGAAGCAAGAGAACCCGATGGGTGATGAACGCAGCAAGGAGGTTAGTGGCAGTGAGCCCCTCCTCCATCCTCATCACCGTGACCCGCTCACAGAGATTCACGATCTCTTGTGACGGGCGCCAGAGCGAGTAGCCCCAGTTCGTTTTCGTTCGCGGCGGCGCAACGGCAAATGGGGGAAGGTTGATGTGGTCCGCGCCATGGTTGCGGACGTAGAAGAAGGAGTTCTGCCACTTCTTGGCAGAATCCTCAAGCGGGATCTTGGGGAAGTCCGCTCCCGGCCGCTTCGAGATGATGGCGGCCCCGCAGTCGGCGAACTCTCCGGCCGACGGGCCCTGCTGCTTGAATGAGAAGAAGCGCGCCCAGAGATCAATGGTTGGCTCGAAACCCAGGTACCCTTTGCACAGGATCACGAAGCCGGAGAGCTGGACAATGGCGTCGGTGCCAAGGTGGTGCGGTTGGATCCCGAAGAACTCCAAGAACCCGTGGAAGAAAGTGCTCACCGGCAACCCAAAGCCGCGCTCAAAATGCGTCAGGAGGAGGACGCGCTCCTGCCCCTCGGGCCGGGGCCTCTGCTCGCCGTGCGGCAGTCGGACGCTGATGTCTGTCTCCCGCGGCAGGCGCCGCGAGGACCGAAGGTAGGTGATGTCGTCGGGGGTGACGGTCGAGCCCATCCAGGAGCCCGACGGCAGGGACATCATTGGAAGAAGAAGAGGAAGAAGGATGACAGAGAAGATCTCTGCTCAAGGCCACGGGCACAGCTGTGCATCGGTGGCAAGAAGCAGAGCCGGAGCAGGGGGACAGGAGGGCGCGAGCGAGAATAATGTCCGCCGCCCCCTGTCCCCCCTCACTTTATAACCCCCGGTTCAAACATGGGGGACTGGGATCGTCTGCACGTGCTCGTTCCACTACCCCGCAATAAGTGCACATGTACACACGCACTAACTGCGCGGCGAAGTGCAACGGGCCCCCAGACGCCGCAATAAATCTGCACGCGTGGCCAAGGGCGCACGGCGACGGGCCCCAGCCCGTCGCCCAGTCCTGTCATGCGCGTGGCCTATCAGGCCCCTTCGACTTCCGGGCACCACGTGGCGCCTGTACGAAGCCCGAGGGATCGCCTCAAGATTCGACGGACTCCTCGGTTCTCGCCACGGTCGGGATGCCGTGATCCGGTTTCTGAGAAAACAGGCACACAGTGGGTGTTGCTGGATCCGGCGTTCGCAGATTCCGCCTTGCTCAAGGGGGAAGCCGTGAAGGCCCACTCATCCGAAGACGATGGACTTTCACAGCTTTGGGGACTACTGCCGGGGGATGAGCCCCAGGCAGGCAACGGAACCCGGATCTATTTCAAAAACAGCAGGGCCCGGATCGCCCCACAAACCGGTGTGCGCCAGGACGGGTTGCTCGACCCGGCAAGGCGCGCAAACCGGCCAAGACCCTCGACTCGGCAAGGTACGTCGACCCGGCCACAGCAGCTGGCGCAAGGCAACTCAGCCCGGCGCAACCTTGGCTTCCCCAGCAATCCAACCCACCCGTGGCATCCATGGCAACCCAGCCACGGGTCAGCTCCCGTCCCATCCAGGCCGTATGATGGGACGAGACCTCAATCACCGATGACCAAGACTACTGTGCCCCCGCCCATGCCCGTGGTCAGCCGGAGCGTGGCAACAGTACCCCTTACCTACCCGCTGACCAAGGCTGGCACAGCAACAGTGTTCCCGTCCTCACCGCTGACGTCAGCAAGCGGCGGCCTGACGGAGAACACTGTGCACGGCTCAACTTGTCCACGCCATGATGATCGACAAGATGGTGCATAGTCCCCCTAGGCACGCGGGGCCCACACCTAGGGGAACCCGGCGAACCACAAGCTCCCAAGCGGGACCCAGCCTGGTACCCCGGACACCGACAATACGGACCCACCGAGTCGGCATATTACCATTGTAACCCTGGGTGGGTTGATCTATAAAACCCCCCAGGAGTCCACGCCTACAGGGGCATGATATGTGGGATCCCCAGCATACAAACCATACGAGATAAAGCAAGCAAGCAATATAGGACTATCCACTACATAGCAACACCAGAGAGAAGGAGCAGCCCGAGCCTTGGCCAGCCTCCTTCCTCCTCCATACAGCTCCAGGAGCGAGATTGTACTATTGACCATCCAACTAAATTCGGCAGGACTAGGGGTGTTATCTCTCTGGAGAGCCCCAAACCTGGGTATATCCGGCGTCCCGCGCCCGCGCATATCAACCTCGCCTCCGAAGCCCACCAGCGCCCTCGAGCCTCCTCCTCTCTTTGGCCATCCCTTGGCATCTGCCATGCGCCCACCACGACACACACATAGCAACACAAACACCACACACACAGAAAATTTCTCCTGATGCCTCTATTCCCTCCCCCCTTGCATATACACACTCAAGGGAATGGAATCTCTCGTCGTGACGTCATATTCATCTCTCTCTCTCTAGACCACTCTCATTTCTCGTGCTATCTCTCACACACACACCCCGTCAGCCCCTCTATCCATGCCTCTCTCGAATACGTAATACACACACATACCTCTCTAGGCCCCGCCAAATGCATCAACTACACATTCACACATGTTACATCACGTACCCCATTGATCTAAAAAGCCCTCTCTTCACGTTTATTTCGCATACAACATTCCTTTTGAATAAAGTGTGGCCAAAAAATTATTTCAGAGTTTCTACATATATACAACATTACAAAGTTATATGGAGGAGTACAAACGCTAATTTGCATTGCATGGTACCCACAATGATATTTATTCCACACTGTGAATTTGTATATTTTTATACTATATACAAAGTTAGTCATAATAAAGAGAAACGAAGAG
>NC_057801.1:569570377-569578316 GCF_018294505.1 Triticum aestivum
CTTTCACGTATGCACACAAAACTATCTCCAGGTCCTCCAAAAGTAAGCCCCCAGAAAATTCACGCATGTTTCATTGTATTTGAAGGGGAAGCACGATACCTACATTGGACTTAAGAATCCACTCATTACGGTCATCATTTACATTTAGTGGTTATTATACAGTCACGGGCTCACCGTACAACTCTGTATTTGCTCATGACATGACTAGTTGACCAGTTAAATGCTCCACGTGGCACCTCTAGTGTTGCATCACATTATCTCACTACCATCGTGCCCACCTGTCGACTTGTATCTACTCTACATCTACACTCTTATAAAATACATAAAATACACTCTTATAAAAAACAGATTTGGTGATGATGGTGTGCCTGCCATCCTGCAATATAGGCCGTCCGATTTGTATGTGACGGATACGAAATAAACTATGGCAATTTTGCAAAAAGGTACCCACACACCTCTCCACATTTGCAAATAAAGCCTTCCCTCGTTCATCCTTTTCTCTCACAAGATAAACAAGTCATACAAATGCATCTTGATGTTACGTGCAACGCACGGGCATCTTGCTAGTAAGAATGAAAACAAACGACAAAAAAAATATTTGGACGGTGGTTCGAAGTCATGACCGCGGGCACAGCGGACAAGGTGGCCTTGTATTGGTATGCTGAGCCATCTGTTTTAACACACAGGAGCTGGTGTGGTGATTATACACACACGCACGCATGCACACGAACTGCATCCACGCAACACTCACACAAACACATGCACCCACCCACGCACGCAACACTCACACATACACACGCAGCCACGCACGCACGCAACACTCACATGCACACACGCATGCATGCATGCACACACCAGTACACCACACGACCAACACACACTCTGACACTCAAGTGCTCAAGCTACATGTGCATGCGCACACATCAGGCCCTGACAGACACATACACAACCAGGTGATTCCCGTGCACGGGTTGGAGCCTTGTCGCGCCTGCGTAAATTTGTGTTTATCTGACCTTTTCCCTATGCGAACTGACATGTGGGACCCACAAGGAACGTGGTCAATTTAACTAGTCGACATGGCGCCACGCAGACTATTTGGCCGGTTAACAGAGTTCAATCCGATGCTGAACCATGAGCAAGTGACCGTATAATCACCGCAAAACGTATATAGTGACCGTAATCAGCTTATTCTGAAGTTCGGTGACCCTATTACGCTTTTCTCTCTGTAGGCCCTCCAAAACTACATCTCTACACGTTCTCGCATGTTACATCACTACTACTACACTCTAACACAATAAATCATATGTGTTTTTAGTTTTACTAGATATCATATTGTTACTTATAATTATTCAGTTTGCATACATTAAAATTGCCTTTGAAATGTATGGCCAGTATCATCTACCGCGTGGGAAAAATCCTGCCCTTTCCTGTTTAATCGGGTTTGTATCGATGGATCGTTCGAAACAAGAAAAGTATAGTACTATACCGTACAAGTGACAGTTCACTGTGCCGTCATGTCGCCTACTCCTCCGTCATAAGAGTGGAGCGCTCGCTTTCATAAATCTTCTAGTCCCTTTCGCCGACATGTGGGACATCAAGCTACCGGGTCCACGTGCCATACCAGAATATAGTGCAGAGCAGCCGAGGTGAAGCACCCCAGTCATGGCGCCGGCGTAGTAATGAGCAATGAGGCGTCAAATCACAAAGCTGCACCTTTCCCGTAGGTAAGTTTGAGGGACGAAGTAATAATGCTAAAAATAAGTTGGAGGGACAAAGTAACCATCATTTCACTCGTTACTGAATTCACTTCTCCCTCATCTTCTTCAACTTAACCACGTGTTGCTTCTGCCATTGTTCTGCCTCATGTGGGACGCGGATCGGCTTGGTAAAGCACTGACACGTGGGACCGCATGTTAGCAAACCGTCAGGACAACCTCCTCCGAAAATAAGAAACCTCCCTCGCCATCCGCGCGGCAAAATCACCTCCTTTTTACTAATCTTAATTCTATTACTTTTTAGATCCATATAATTGAGATTTGTATAGATAGCACACAGGAGCAAAACCAAGTGGTACGGTTAAGGGCATCCACAATGTGTAGCCAAATGTGAAAATAGCTTTTGGCATCGTGGGAACCATTGTGGACGGTGTTGCCAAAGCCAAAAAGATGGAACCGAAGCTCCCTGATTGATTGATTGAAGGAATAGAAAAATGCAACGTCTCTCCTCTTTCTCCCATGCTTGGACACATGTAGTACAGTATAGAGCACAAAGTCTACTCCCCTGTCCCTTCTATCACAAATCACAAAGCAGTGAGGCGTCAAATCACAAAAGCACGGACGAAGCAACCATCATTTCACTCTTCGCTGACTCTGCTTCTCCATCGTCTTCTTTGAGAAACCATCTCACCGCACTAGTACTCCTAGTAGTACTAGTCCTTTGGTTCAACGGACTTCCTGGATGCAAATAAGGCGGTTGTCTCGGCTTGCAGGCGGCACTTGCGAACGACTTACCGTGGTCACCCTCAATGGTGTTCTCCGCCGAACGCACTTCGCCAAACCACAAAAAAAAGATATCGTCGACGTCACCGCAATGGGGAAGGAAGTCAAATATAGTTACTACCTCCATTTTTTTGTACACAAGGACAGTAATATCAAAATTACAATTTGTAAAGGGCCACTAACACTAATCGAGGCAAAATTGATGGGGTTAGCAACCAAGGACATTAATATCCCCTGCATGCATGCGGAACTGAGAAGGTTGGTCTGCATGGCGCTGCATTAATCAAGCGATGAGGAGTGAGATGGTTAGGTCTTTGGTCTTTGGAGAAAAAAATACGCATCAATTGACACGTGAAACGAGGATTTGTATCGATTAAATACCGCGAAGGAAAACCCCGCCTTCCTTCTTTAACACTACTACTCCTAGTATGTACGTACTTATCCTGTTTGGGTCTAGGCCTTGCATTGCCAAACTTCGCCACACATTTTTGCCAAGCTTGACTAAAGTTTTCAAAATGAGAAGGAGGTACACTTGCGCATGGCTGTCGCGGTCCCACCACAACCTCACACGGTCGCTCCTGCACGCCGCGGTCGCACTGCACCCTCACACAGTCGCTCCTGCAGGCCGCAAACCCAACCAAGGGAACGTACCCTCACTGACACGTACTGTCGCATGTGAACAAACCAAACTCAGCCATCCTATCGCTGACACATAATTTTCGTTCATAGAGTATGTTTATCGAACCACATGTTGGGGAGTATCCATACGACCCGTGCAGTGGTCTGTTGGGGAAGAACAAGAGGTGAGGAAGAAGGAAAGAAGGGTTAGGAGATGTAGGATATTCATCCAACCGCCTGAAATGGTAGACTGACCCAAGTCAGGCGACTTGCGTAACAAATATATGTTTTTACACAGCAAAATATCCATAAAAACAACAACATAAAGAAAAACTATCACTGCTCGCGGAAAGAGAAGTCCTTGTCATCTTTGGCTGCCGGCGCGAACCAGCCGTAGCTGCCGACGTGTGTCTCCGCACCATGGTTGTCCTCGGCCTCCAGCTACTCATTCAAGCGGAGCGTGCGGGCGCTCTGCACGGACGAGAGCACAGCCCGGTTCAAGTCTCGGATGTCCGGTTCCGCCTGTAGGAGGGCCTCGATGGCAGCGGCATCCGCGCGCTCCGCGTCGAGTCGAGCCTCCGCCACCCGGTTCAAGTCCAGGACGTCCAGTTCCGTCTACAGGAGGGCATCGATGAGAGCGGCATCCGTGCGCTCTGCGTCGAGTCGAGCCTCTGTCGCCCGGTTCAAGTCCAAGATGTCCGGTTCCGCCTGCAGGAGGGCCTCGATGGCAGCGGCATCTGCGCGCTCCGCCTCAAGTTGAGCCTCCGCCACCCGGTTCACATCCACGACATCCAATTCCGCCTGCGGGAGAGCCTCGATGGCAGCGGCATGCGCATGCTCCGCGTCGAGTTGAGCCTCTGCCTCCCATTCCTCCTTTAGTATCGCCATGTTGAACTGCTAGTCCGCCTGCACCATGGGGGACTCGGACGCCAACACGAAGTCGACGTCCATCGTCTCATACCCATCGGGGGCCTTCTGCGCCGCGACCTCCACCATGAACATTGGATCGCCTTTCTCCTCCTCGTAGCTTGGCTCCAGATAACTTGGGGATTGGACCGCCGCAAAGCGAGGTTGGGAACGAAGTTCTGTGGCGCCGACTGCCGCCGCAATTTCTCCGCGGCGCTTCGGCGTCAGCATCTTGTAGTAAGTGGTCTTGCGGCGCGCCATGGCTTTCCGGTGAACTAGGGGACGCTTGATGCGGGCTAGGGGATCAAAAGGTGGGGGAATGGGCTGGAGATTTGGTGTGGTTTTAGGGCAATGGCTAGCGTAGGCCGAGCAGCGAAGGTTCTGGTGTGAATAGTGGTTCCGGTGATGACCGGTCAATCAGTTTTGACTGTACATCGCTCTTATCGCGTTCGTGTTGCAGCCCGGCACGCTGGACCCTCCATGTCACTCACCGAATCGAACGCGCTTCGTCTTGTGTTTTCGCTCGCTTGTGGGACCGCAGTTGAGAGCAAACCGACGTCCCTCCCCCTCCCCCGCCCGTGTAATTTATTATACTACCACTACCTCTGTTCTATGCGGAGTAAATAAAAACAGAAGGAGTATACTATGGATGAGGATCCCCTGACGTGGCCGAACACATTGAGTAACTGACATGCGGGGCCTAGCAAGCATGGGGTCCGCCAGTAAGTGACCGAAAGGGAGGGTAAGGCAGGGATACCTACGTCAGAGGATCCACTTCCACTACTACTCCCTCCTTCCATTTACTATACAGGGCCTAATGCATTTTTCGAGGCTAACTTTGACCAAATGTTAGAGTAATAATATATGACATGCAACTTACACAAAGCATACGGTCAAATTCGTATGTGAAAGGAGTTTCCAATGATATAATTTTCACATTATACATCTCATGTACTATTAATCTTGTCAATAGTCAAATTGGAAACCATCTCGAGTACAAATCTAGGAGTACGTACGAATCTAAAAATATTGATTGGGCGTTGTTGAATGTTGATACCTTCTTGATCAAAGTAGAGATACTTTGACTACACATAAAACCTATATGTAAACTAGAAAGGATAGGAGGGAGTATATTGTACATTCAAAAACGAAACGAACATTGAATACCCTTTATATATGATTTGCGGATGCTATGATCACCGGTTCAGAATTTTGAATCCGCCTTAGGTATCACGTGCCCCCACTCGTTCCCTCTTGATTTCATCTCGGGGTCCGGAGATCTATTGAAAGAGGACTAGGGTGGGTACATGCAAATGATACTCAGCGGAATGTTCAAATGAGGCATGCGGGAGGATGGACTCGACTGGAGGGCGACATGATCGATGGAGAAGAGGGTTGGAGAGCAATGAGAAATAAGCAAACGTCACATGATTATACTTGAACGGCTCAAATAAACAATACGTTGTCTCGCTTGTCCTACATAGTGAAAGGCCTAATGCGCAACGCGGAGCACTGACGCTCGAATATGGCCGGGAAAATAGGGAAACCAACATGTGGTGCACAACCGTTGGGACGACGTAGCGCAGACTAGTCCAATGGAGGAGCTGGCCCATGACCTCTTCGCCACCGACAACCGTTCATGTGGGTCGTTGGGGCCAACAATGGGGCACAGCTCCAGCACCGCCTCTGGACACGGCGACCGCGGTAACCGGCACGCTCATATCGTCGCTCGACACGGTCCGTTTCAGTGTGCCGAGGGTGGCGTTAGTGTTGTGGCACGACGAACAGTATGTTTGGTTTGTGCCCAAGGTTGCCCCATCAAAGCATTAGGTAGCCAAAATTTTGGTTGAGGTATTGGTTGCCCATGATTTGGCCGACATTGGCAAGAAAAATGAACTAGAGTTGGCTAGAGTTCATTAGCATGCCAAAAAAATGGCAACCATCCAAACAAAGACCAATCTTTGGGTCATGACCAAAATTTTGGTTGAGGTATTGGTTGCCCATGATTTGGCCAACATTGGCGAGAAAAATGAACTAGAGTTGTCTAGAGTTCATTGGCATGCCAAAAAAATGGCGACCATCCAAACAAAGACCAATCTTTGGGTCATGACCAAAATTTTGGTAAGGTGCACTTTGGACACAATCCAAACACACCCCAACACCCGGCTCGTCGAGGATGCACGGGGCGCCGCGACGCGTTCACGGAGTGGTGTAGCGCGGCCAACTGCATCCTCTGGACCTGAGACCATGTCGGGTCATCTTGCTTTTTCAATGACATGTGGGGATCGCATGTGAGCAAAGGGCATCTCCAACGTTGCCACGACCGCAGCTGACTACCCTGGCACACCAAAACCCTCGTCCCGCGCGCCGTCGCACGGTGCGTTCCCAACCGGCGCTAGCTACCCGCATGCATGCCGTTCGTTCATATGTCGTTGTTAAGAGGCTCGGTGCCCGAGGAACCAACTCCGGCGACTTAATGACGCACCCAGACACTTGGCCTCACCAGAATGCGCTACTTAAAGCGGCAACGCCTAGCTAACCTCCACACCATAGCGCATCGTCCTCCTACCTAGCACCACATCCGCCACGACCGCAAGTGCGAATGCTCTACGGGAGAGCTTATCTTCGGGGATGAAGCTCGAGGTCGCCGCCCTCGCTCAAGTCGCCTCTCGTGACGCAATAGCGACATAGCCGGACACGGACGCGATCGCACAAGCGGTGGCCACGCTGGCGGCCGACGACGGGAGCACCATCAGCCACTCGTCCTACTTGCCGCCATCCAACGTCCGGCACCGCCGAGGTCGGGGACTCCTCCAAGGAGGACTAGGGCATGGGAGGTGGCAGGGCATGGTGTGCCAACTGGCCGGTCCGTATCCCGTGTTCTACTCTTCCTCGCCGGAGATCGCACCTTCACTTCACGGGTCTTGAACCCCGCCCCCATACATAGAGATCGCAGATGGAGGACGTCAATCACCGCCATAGAATAGGTTTAGGGTCGGGTTTCTTTTATTTTTCTGTCCTATAAAAGTTCGAAATGTAATGAAAACCTGTCATGTTTGCATTAATCTCGGCCGGTGTATATGAACTTTCACAATAATATACATATCGTAGGAGTACTAGCAAGATGCCCGTGCGTTGCACGGAAGATCAAGATCTTGTGGGAGAAAAGGATGAATGAGGGAAAGCCTTATCTGCAAATTTGGAGAGGAGTGCGGGTAAATTGTCATAGTTTCCTTCCTATCCGTTAGATGTAGATCAGGCGGCCTGTATTGCAGGATGGCAGGCACACCATCATCACCAACTCTGCTTTTTATTGAACCAAGAAAAATCTAACATGCGAAGTAAAATAAACACATAGGGTCTATACATACACAAATTATCTTAGGCACTCCAATAGTATGTCCACTACACACGCACGCATTTCACATCATTCTACATCTACGGGAACCTACGAAAGGGTTAACGTAAATTGCCTCTCTCTCTCTCTCCTCCCCTGATTTTCATGGTGGTGGGCCCCTCCCCCCCCCAATCTATAATCAACAGCTCACATGTTTCACATTATGTTAATTACATAAGTGGGATTACGTAAGTGTAGCATTACTCGTCCCAAAAAACCCAAGTAAGCCAACCTCCCAGCATATCGCGCGGGAAAAGACCCGGCTGTGCCATTTTAGTCGGGATTACCGGATTACTACTAGTAGTATAAATGGATCGCGTGAAGCAACAACATTTTTTTGAGGGGGCGAAGCACCTATTTTAAAAGGCAAAAAGGCAGTACACTCACAGCACTCCTGTCGCGGTCGCATTGCGCCCCACACATGTTCGGTCCTGCACATGGCTCACGCAAACGGAACGCGCTTTAGCTTGCCTCTTAACTGACACGTGGGATTGCACTTGGAGAAACCGACCATGCGCCA
>NC_057801.1:569578533-569586669 GCF_018294505.1 Triticum aestivum
CACCCTCCCCGCCGCGCGGATACATTGGCGCCGCGGTCCGTCGAGGGGACGTACGGCGATCCTCTCGCTCCCACAATACGCTCTCGTAGACTCCCATCCTCTAGCCGTGCCACCACCTCTGGCTACGTTCTTGTGGAGGCGCACGGCGGTCAGTGCTGGCACTGCTGGCGGCGTTCATGTGGAGATGCACGGCGATCAGCTTCTCCCACGGTACGTGCATTCTAGACTCAGGCTCCGTTCATGTCGGTGTAGCGCTGAATGTTAGCTGATAGACGCTGTTAATCTCACTGTTTGCCGGAGTAGTTTAATGTCAATATATTCTGCTTAAGAAGCTTCCTTGCCCTGTTCTGCACTCAATCTGCTTAGCTAAGATGGCATGCCAAGGCCGATTAGTTGCTAAAATATCCTGCCATATATTTATTGTGACGTAGATTGCCATGGTCTAGTAGCCAATCTGTTAGGTGAAATAGCTCTACACCGTTTTATACTCGATCTTTGTTACTGCGATGGCGTTGGATAGTTTGATGGCTGTGTGCTCGGCCTCATTCACTGCTGAAATAGCCTGCCATAATTTAGCACTCAAATATGTTTGCTGAATTAGCTTTACATATATTTCGTTACTTAGATCTGCTCGTCCAAATATCTTGCCATAGCTTTAGACATCGACCTAGGTATTTTTTCTGGACTTCATAAAAAGCATATATGTTTTTCCTGTAATACCTAGTAGAAGAACTAATTTGTATGTCTAACAGATGGACAGGGCTTCGATAACTTCTGCTCGAAGATTCTCCGCTGCATATGTCGAGGGGGTTGAAAACTTCATGAACTTTATTAGAGCTGAGTACGATGGTCCGAAATCAGATGTGCTCTGCCCATGTAGCAGTTGTATGAATTCAGTTACAAGACCTCAGTCAACTATGCAAAATCATCTACACTTGTATGGGATGTCGGTCACATATACTAGGTGGGTTCATCATGGTGAAGCTGTGAACATCAATGTTATTGACTACGTGGAAGCAGCAGATCACCATCCTGATCTGCCTGATGCTCAGGTGGAAGGGGAGGAGGAGGTGGTGGTGGCAGAGCCAGTGAGTTTGACCAACATTGAAACAATGCTACGAAATGCTCGTGCTTTCCGTGAACTTTCACCTGTAGAAGAAAAATGGTGGGCCCGCATGTTGGAACAATGCAACATTGCTGTCACCCTAGGAAATAAGCTGTCAGTATTCGCAGCTATGGCCACCTTTCTTCAGGTGAAGACATCTGAGCGGATGACCAACAAATCATTCGATGCGATGTTGGCTGCTTTCCGCAAATCTTTCCCAGATGCATCTGAGCTGCCACACACCTACAATAAAATGAAGAATTTCCTTCGTGCAGTTGGAATTAGATATAATATGATCCATGTTTGTAAGAATAATTGTGTTCTGTTCCGGAAGGATTATGCCAACTTAAGTGCATGCCCAAAATGCAAATCATCAAGATGGAGAGATGGCGATGCTATGAAGAGGATTCCTCATAATGTTCTGAGACTTTTTCCAATTACACCAAGATTGCAGTGGTTGTTTCATGATGCTAAAACAAGAGAGGATGTACATGGCATTCTAGGAACCAGGAGTACGGAGATCAGAATGTAATGAGCCATCCATCTCATGGTAGTGAGCGGAAAAGCTTCAATGATAAACACAAAAAGTTTGCTGCTGACCCGACAAACATTAGACTTGGCTTAGCTTCAGATGGATTTAACCCATTTGGCCACTAGAGCACCACATATAGCATGTGGCCAGTGCTTGTTATTCCTTACAACATGCCTCCAAATGTCTGCACCAAAGAATCAAACTACATGATGGCCTTGCTCATCCCAGGTCCAAAAAGTCCTGGAAAGGATTTTGATTTGTTCATGGAGCCTCTTGTGGAGGAACTTCAACAGCTATGGAAGGGTGTTCTCACTCGAGACCTATATAGCAGCCCACCAGCTGATTTCTTTCTACGTGATGTTATAATTTGGTGCATCGATGATTATCCGGCTTTGGGCACTATGTCAGGGCGAACGACACATGGTTACAATGCATGTGTTCGCTGTGACAGGAATCCGTTGTCATACGCAATACTTAGCAAGATCTGTTACATTGGACACCGTCGTTTCCTTGCCAAGGACAAGCTGCATCCTAGAAAATACTGAAGACATGTGTTCAATGCAAAGCATGAAAACCGTGATGCGCCACAGAGGCTCACCGCCGATGAGTTGTAAGTGGAATTATAGAAGGTCGGGCATATTACACCAGGAAACCATCCTGGTAATGGTAGCGGGAAAAGGAAGCATGGCAAGGCAGAAGAGAGATTATTGTTTACCCGCAGGTCCACTTTGTGGGACTTGGAGTATTGGAAAGATTTGGATCTGCAGCATAATCTTGATGTGATGCACATCGAGAAAAATATATGTTACAACATTATCGGCACACTTCTTAATATTGAAGGCAAGACAAAAGATACCTTAAAATCTAGGATTGATTTGACACACCTGGGTATCAGAAAGGATTTGCAGGTGCAAGATGAAGGTAAACCACGGGATATGACACCAGCTGTGTACGTCTTGGACAAGGTAAAAAGAAAATTCTGCGAGGTCCTGTCACATGTGAGATTCCCACATGGATTTGCTTCCAACCCTAAAAGGAGAGTAAGTGCAGATGGAAACAAGGTACAAGGGTTGAAAACTCATGACTGCCACGTCCTACTTCAAAGGGTTTTACCTGTTATCCTTAGAGGATTGGCCGCCCTGGCTTATACAGAGCGGTTGCAGAGTTGGGACAATTCTTCAGGGAACTCTGCAGTAGAAATATCAGGATAAATGCTTTGGAGCGTCTTAGAGACAAGATACCAACTATCCTATGCGACCTTGAGAAGATATATCCTCCAGCCTTCTTTGATGTGATGGTGCATTTGGTTGTTAATCTACCTGATGAGGCACTACTTAGAGGTCCAGTACAGTATGGCTGGATGTACCCTATTGAAAGGCGGCTAGGCACTTTCAAGGGCTATGCTAGGAATAGAGCTAGACCCGAGGGTTCCATTGCAGAGGCCTACATTGCTACAAAAGCAAAGAGGTGGGTGAAGACAGTTGATCAGCTTAGCAAAGAGGTGGGTGAAGACAATCCCGGGCTCAATGTTTTTGATTATTCTGTTTGAGTTAAAGGGAAGAGTCGACAAGAGGACAAACCTAAAGATTTGGACAAAATGGTTTGGTATGTGTTGAACAACTGTCCTGAGATACTACCTTATATCAAGTAAGTGAAGTACTGCAGCTTATACATCGTAATCTACTAAACTTGCAGCACATTCTTATATATTTAGATGTTTGACGCGATCACTATGTTGTGCAACATCTACAAAGAGGAGTTACTGCCGCAAAATCCAAGAAACATGGACAAACTGGTTATGGCAGGATTTGCGAAATGGTTCAAGAACCATGTAAGCTTTTGAAGTGCATTGTTAGTTTTTTTAATATATTGAGTACATAAGATGATCAGCTTGTCTATTTTCTAACAATAGGTTAATAAGATGTGGGAGGATGGGCAGGAAGTTGATGATGCCCTTTACTCACTAGCAATGGGTCCTGATACTCGGGTAAGACATTATGAATCTTGCGTTGTTGGAGATGTGCGCTACAACACCCTTGCACGAGACGAAGGCAGGAAGACACAAAACAGTGCCATCATGAGCACGGATACATATGACAAAGAGACAACTGAAATGTATGCTAACATAACAGACATTGTTTAGTTGCAGTATATCTCCAGTTTCGACGATCATTGGTGTGTGGTTCTGTTGTGCTGTCGTTGGTATAACCTGTTTTCCAGGATCGCAAAACCCAGAGTTGATGATTATTTCTAATCCATCAATGTCAAGGCGGCGTACCAGACCAATGAGCCTTTTATTTTGGCAAATCAAGCAACAAAAATATTTTCCTTGGAAGACACATTTGCACGTAGCGATCACTGGAGAGTATTGCAAAGGTTTGAGCAGAGGAATTCGTTTAATGAAGTTGCACAACAAGATGATGCTTACACTACTCCAGATGTACAAGATAACACAGATGTTCCTAATATCTTTGAGAACCATCACGTCAATGACGTCGGCAAAAAGATTGCCTATCATGCTGTGGACATACAAGAGTTGATCAAGAAGAAGCCAACATTCGAGGATGTTGAGGACGAAGAAGAAGATGACACCATGGGGAATTACAATTCAGACTGATGCACATGGCGAGGATGTTGACGTTGCTCCTGTGGATGATGATTACATTGCTTTTGTCGTATTTGCCTGTAGAAGACGTTTTTTATCTACTATGTGAAATTGTGTTTGCTATGACAACTGAAACCTAATGAACATGTTGTTTAGTATTTTGCTGTGAGAACATCACTTGTTATGTATGCTGATTTGTGTTTGGTGATTGTATGACAACTAAAACATGATGACATTGTTGTTTACTTGTACTTATATTTGGCTGTGAAACTTGAATTTGATGACATAGTTTGCTGTTGGACTACAATTTGCTCGACATCTTCAAATGAGAACAAAGCTGACCCGACAGGGCTTCTGCTATTTATTTATTTATGAGCAAAAGGGGATACCCCCTGATTTCTGTTAATAGAAATCATTAGATGTTCACAACACTAGTCCCAGCCTGCTACACAGGTATCATTCATTACTAGTTTCAGCAAAGTGCTCATGTCATAGCCACTGAATACATCACGAGTGCTACATACACTACAAATAAAGAGACAATCATCCTACAGAGCACATCGATTTTGCCCATTATCTTCACAAGATCTTTCATCTCCTCATTAATGTCAAGGTCGTTCAGCAGCTGTTGCTTGGCCATGATCAGAGGAACTACATCTTTAACCTTCTGCTCTGCATCTTCCTCTTCTGTCGTTCCTTCAGTTACTTGTCCAACAGCCCAACCTACTGGTATTGGGATTCCTTGGCTAACCAAATAATCGGCGTAGTTGCATTCCCCCACATCAGCAACTTCCTAGAAATACAAATCACATGAATCTTCCCTTTTCTGCATGAATCAAACTGGAAGATCATCAACCAAACTATTAAAAAAATCAGCAACTGAAAGCAGTAGAATAACACTTAAGCATATTTTTACCCCATGATTCAGGCATTTGTAGAAGACTCGGACAGGGTTGAGGATTGTGGTTGAGACGCGACAGATGACTCTGCGTGATTTGCAGCAGTGGCACCACACCAACGGCAGCGGGTTGCGATGAGCAATCCGTTGTGGTGCGCGTGCCGGCAGGGGTGTGATGAGACCCACAGGCGATGGTACGGGTGGCGACTTGGCGCATATCTGGTTGTTGCCTGCTGAAGAGCGGGTGGACAAGCAGCCAGCGGACATGGTTGCTGCGGCCAGAGCTTCTGATGCTAGGTAGAGTAAGTAGATAAGAGGAGAAGAGAACGTTGGATATGTCAGTTTCATTACTTGCAGAGTAGCATAGCACCATATATAGTCATAGTCTAGGTTTGGATTCGAACCAGCTACAGGAGCACGTCTCTCTTTTTTCTAAAACTCGGCAACGTCTCTTTACTGATACACTAGCTTGTTCCGTACGCCTTCCCAAGTCTTTTGATTTTCTTTCTCTTTTTTGGGGGGAGGAAGGAAGCAGGACAAAATTGAGAGTTCCTGGGACTCGAACACAAGACCTCTCGCTTGTAAACCAAGGGTGCTAGTCACATATGTGGCGAACGTTCCCTGTGAGGACGACGGCAGATGAACGCATTTTCCTCACAGTTTTCTTCCTATATATAAAAAAGTATGCTACTTGGTGTCCGCTTAGTCAACAAACAATTGTGCCAACCTTGACCGTTGGATTGACATTCAATGTCTATCGCGTTTCTTCAGTCTCTTCTTCCTCGAGCCGCCAAAGCCAAACCAGCGCCGGCAGGACCGCCTGCTCCCGCCTCCCACGGCTGGTTGTGATCTTCCCCGGCTCCTGTTCGTTCCCGTTCGAGGCCTCACCATCGTCCTCCGCCTTCGTTCGCTCGCCACGGCGCCGCCCTTCGGTGTTGTCAACATGGTCAACAACCGAGAGGAATAAGGAGATGATTGTACATGGTATGGATGACAGTAGGGACCCAGCAGCACGCGCAATAATTTTGTTTTTTCGGGACGGGGAAGGGTATCAACTGGGTTGTGCGGGACCCGTGGCCCGTCTAGCCCAGGATTTTATTTCATATCTTTAGCACATGACCAGCCTAGTTTGTTTTCTTCCTTTCTGAAAAATGGCTAGCCAGCTATTTTGTTTTTTGCAGAATAACCAACATAGGCCTACTTGCTTTTCTACGCCCTGCTGGGCCAGAAATCTTTCAAGATGAGGTGGGATGCATTTTGCCTAGAAAATGGGCTATAAGTAATAAGAAATGGGCTATAAGTAATAATAAATGGGCTGTAAAATGAAAAAATACAGCAAACAGGCAATTAGTTCCAAAATATTGTTTTCTTTCGAATTTTGATATTTTCAATTTCATTGTTTTTGTGCGGGTAAAATTTTATTGAATTTAAAGTAAGGTATATTTAGATCTAAAATTAATTTGAATCTGGCTAGAAATTTCGGGTTGTATGCTGTTTGGGACAGATTTGGAGGCTGACTTGTGGGTCTACTAGGTTCACGTGTACTTTGGCTTTGTCAACTTAGTCCACAAATGATTGTAGCAGCAGTGACCATTGGATGTTAATCCAACGGCCGTGCTGCTTCTTCAATATCTGATCTTCTTGCTCCAGCCGCCCAAACCAGCTCCGGTGGGACTGCCTGCTCCCGCCTCCCATGGCCGGCTGTGCTGCCGCATAGGCCGCACCGCCGCACCCTACTTCATTGCTGGCCAGGCCATTCCTCTACCACCCACACCTCCTGTTATTTTCTGATGATGGCAGCCGGACCAGTAAACCCTCGTACTCCCCACCGCGTGGGTAACCATTGCCGAGTCTTCCCCGGCTCCGTGTTGTTCCCTTCCTAGGCATCGCCGTCGTCCACCACAATGGTGCTCTCGGCGTGGCCTGGTCAACGTGGTCAATGAACGACATGCACCGGCCGTGGACTGTACGTGGAGAGGCTGACAGCTGGGTCCACGGCCACACACAAGGAAATGCCTCCTTATTACGCGCAAAATAGTAATTCCTCCACCTGACAGCTGGGACCCACCGGAAGGGCCTGTGTATTTCACGAAAAAAAACATTCCCCCCGCTGACATGTCGGACCCGCCAGCTATATCTTCGCATGCAAGGAAGTGCCTCCTTATTACGCACAAAAAATGAATACCCCTTGCTAGCTGGGACCCACCATAGTGGGACGATGACTTGTGGGCCAACTAAGTTGATGGGGACGGAGGGCTTTTACAACTTAGTCAATATGAATGATTCTAGCTCCAGTGATCGTACGGTGTCCATCCAACGGCCGTAGTGCTTCTTCAACCTCTAGTCTTCTTGCTCCAGTCGCCCAAAGCAGCGCCTGTCTTGCGCATGATCCTGCCTCCCGTGGCCGCCTGTGCTGCCGCGGAGGCATCACCTCTCCCTACTATTCCCACCGCTGGCCAGGCCCTGCAGCGATGGCAGCCTCACACCACAGCCGAACCAGTGAACCCTCGTATTCCTCTCAGTGCGGGCTTCCACTGTCGTGTCTTCCCCGGCTCCGTGGCGTCCCCTTCCTAGGCCTCACCATCGTCCACAGCCGTGGTGCTCTCGGCGCGGCCTGGTCAACATGGTCAAGGAACGACTTCCATCGGACGTGGACTGTACGTGGAGAGGCTGACAGCTGGGTCCACGCCCGCAGCAAGGAAGTGCCTCCTTATTATGCGGAAAATAATTATTCGTCCACTTGACAGCTGGGACCCACCGAACGGGCCACTATATTTCATGGAAAAAACGTTTCCCCTGACTGCTGGGACCCACCAACTACATCTTCGCACGCAAGGAACTGCGTCCAGGCAAAAAAAATAACGATTCACCCCCCTGACTGCTGGGACCCACTAGCTACATCTTCGCATGCAAGGAAGTGCGTCCGGGCAAAAAAACGATTCGCCCCCTGACTGTTGGGAGCCACCAGCTACATCTTCGCATGCAAGGAAGTGCGT
>NC_057801.1:569586927-569587897 GCF_018294505.1 Triticum aestivum
AAAATGATTCGCCCCACTGACTGCTGGGAACCACCAGCTACATCTTCGCACACAAGGAAGTGCCTGACAGTCGGGACCCACCTGGTCGAAGCGTACGTAGCGTTGTCATTCTGGTCGCGAACGTGTACGTACATATATACTGGTCGATGTAGAGGCACACACATGTCTTAGTAGAGGCGCGTACGTGTCGTAGTAGAGGCGCGCGCGTAGCATGTACACGTACATACAACGGACAGTGTGCAAGAAAGAAAATATGGCCATGTATGTGTACATACGGGCGGGGTCTCGAACGCCTACTCGCGCATACGTACGGCCAGGGCTCGTGTACATGGCTGGGTCGGAACGGAGAAACAGCGTCGTCATCGTGTTCATGGGGAGGCAACGGAATATGTCGTGTTCATGGGGAGGCAACGGAATGTGTCGTGTTCATCGAGAGGCAACGGAACACGTGGGAGCCAACCGGCTTGGATGGAATAGGCGATGGAAACGAGGCCTGGCGTACCGCAGAATGGAGGAAACGGCCTTGTGTTCAACCGGCCACGTTCGAAACGGGATCCTGTTCATCGGGAGGGGTCTGGCATACCGCAAAATGGAGGAAATGGACCTCCTACGGTCGAAACAGGGGTCCTGTTGATCGGGAGGGGTGTGGCGTACCGCAAAACGGACGAAATAGACTTGTGTTGGAGCGCTACGGTCGAAACGGGCTCCTGTTCATCGGGAGGGGTGTGGCATACCGCAAAACAGGATTCCACGGGATATTGTTCATCTCCACCGTCGACCTTATCCAGCCTCCACGGGCTACCGTTGGCCTCCTCCACCCTCCACGTGCTCCTGTTCATCCAGCCTCTACCGTGCGCTACTCCACCGGCTACTGTTCAACCACCCCTCCACCGTCTACTGTTCATCCAGCCCTCCACACCGCGGGGTCCTGTTCATCCATAGGCAACACCACCGCTCACTGTTCATCCAC
>NC_057801.1:569588089-569597943 GCF_018294505.1 Triticum aestivum
AGGCAGCATCGATCGGCTTCAGTTAGCAGCAGTAGCGAAGGAATCGCTCGATCGAGTTCAGTTAACAGCCATCAATCGATCGCTTGGGTTCAGTAACGCGTAGCGTGCAGTGCAATTGCTCGGGTTCAATTAGAGCCCAACGCCTCGCTCGGGTTCTGTTAGAGCCAACACCTCGCACACGCGCGCGTACGTGTACGAGAGAAACGTGCATCTCTCGGCCCCCGACCGCCCATAGTTACCGGGAACTCCCCGAAATTTTCCTCGCCCTCGCTTCTACCACGGTTTTTCCCGTCATGGACGGCCCAAAGAATGTCATGCAGCTGCGTGTCCGGCCCGCCCAGGACAAAAAGCCCATTTTCTGTCATGATTTTTTGTCATAGAAGTAGGAGCCCACCACATCTATGATGATACCGGGTTTTATCACAATTATCGTCATAGAAGTGTCATATGTATGATAGAAAAAAATCGTTCGGCCCAAAATGTCACGGATGTGTCTTTTTTTGTAGTGCCACTTCCGCCGTTCCTCCAGGAGCCCGACGTTCGGCGCCCTACGGTTGGGGCATCTCGCGGCTGCCACCACGCACTCCCTTCCTACAGGAGCACGCCCGACGGCCAGAGCATCTCGCGGCCACCACCACGTCCGCCCTTCCTCCAGGAGAGCAGAGCACCGTGACCCCTTCCTCAGCTCCCGTCCCTCCAGGAGCATCTCGCCGCTGCCACCACTTCCTGCAACAGCACACTACACACGGCACCATCTCTGCCACTCCCTCCTCCGGCAGCAAGGAGGCCAACTCTACTCCTTCCAGTGTAATGCAAATTGCAAGACTGGACTTTCTCATCCAGCACAGCAGCAGGGCATTTTTTCTTTCTTTTTACTATTTTTTTAGAATAGATGTTGCTACTCCTGCCCTTGGATTTAAGTCTAAATGTCTAATACATGCTGTTGCTGCCCTTTGATTTAAGTTGCTATAGATGAATAGATGCTGCAATTCTTTGATAATTTGGTGTTGTAGATTTGTAGAGCTTGTTGTGTAGTGCTGCTAATTAAGTAATAAATGTTGCTGCCATTGTGATGTTTGTAGATGTCTGCTTCTGGTACTTCAGAGGTTGCAAGTTCCAAACGTAAGAGAAACTCAGATGACATGGCTTGGGAATTTGCTATGTTGATTGATCCAGATGATCTGCAAAGATTCAAGTGCATTATTTGTGGAAAAGAGATGTCAGGAGGGGTGACTAGGATGAAGCAACACATAACTGGAATTAAAGGGACAGTAACAAGTTGTTTGCAAGCCACACCAGATCAGAAAGCTCGATGTAAGGCTGCACATGAGGCACCGAAGAAGAGGAAGAAGGAAAAGCAAAAACAAGAGGAAGAAGTAAGAGATTTGGTGACATAGAGGCCAATGAAAATGAGGATGGTCAAGCAGAGCTCAATGAAGTTGGCAAATGTGATCCAAAGAAGGGGCCTATGGATCAATATCTTGCTCCAATCGACCCTTCGATCCCGTTGAACATGATATATCTTGCTCCAATCGACCCTTCGATCCCGTTGAACATGATGAAATTTTAGCGGAATATTAATGATAGTGTTGATAAGGAGAGAAGCTACCGAGTAGGGCAATATTTGGCTAGATGGCTGTACAAGAAGAATGTACCCTTTAATGCTATAAATGATGATGATTTCAAACAGTTTTGTGACGCTCTTGGTCGTGATGGTCCTAATTGGAAGCAACCTTCACAATATATGATTCGAGAGAAGATGTTGCTACAAGATGTGGAAAGGACTAGGGATTTGTTGAAGCCACATGATGTTGAGAGGGCGGATACCGGGTGCTCTATCATGACCAATGCTTGGACAGACAAGAAAAGGAGAAGCATCATAAACTTGTGTGTGCATTGCAAGTACTCATCATCTTGTGATGTCCTCCTTGGTGAAGATGCTTCCACAGCCCAAGATTGGATATGTGAAGATGCTTACATTGATGATGAGATGGGGGAAACTGAAGATGACGATGCAATGGAGCCTCGTAGAAGTCAAAGGGTGAGAGAACTACATGAAGTGGAAGAGTTTGTTTCTGATGATAAAGATGACATTGTGCCTATCAATGAGGATGAGATAGAGTTCGAGTCTGATGATGATGTGGTTGGGAATGGGATAGAAGAAACCACTGACAATGGTGAGGAAGACCGTATGCAACCTTGAATCCCATGCCAATGAAAATGTCTTATGCTTGCTAGCAGCCTAGTACTTTATTTTGGACTTTTGGTTGTGAGTTGTGAGAATCAGAGAGCAAAGGAAGGACTATGTGCTGATTGGCGTTTGGCTGTGTGCTACTGCTAGCAAAAGCAAAGTAGCAAGAAACTATGTTACTTATGTTTTCTGGTGACCTTGTTAAACTTGTTTGAACTTTACACTATTCTGGACCTTCTTATGTATTTGCTTGCAAAGCAGCAAGACTATTATATGCACTGCTGTACTATACTGCTTTCAACTATTAAGTGTATCTGCCATGTAATATTTATTATATATGCACTCTTTGAGACATGCAAAATCAGTACATGGGCTGCTGTAGTGTTGTCCTACTTACTATCATATGCACTGCTGTAGTATGAATTGCTGCCCTATTTGAATTTTGGAACATGCAAAAAAAGGGCATGTGCTATTGTTATATATTGATGTAGTGTTCTGTAGTATTGTAATATTTAAAGGCATGCTGTTTTACTGAAGATTGTATATATTTTTATCTTATCAGTGCTTGAAACCTATGACTTGTAAAAATAACTGACCGATAATAGTCCACCGATAAAATCGATTAATCATCTGATTTCCCGATTAATCTCTTATATCTAGCCGACCGAGACGATAACGATAAGCGATATCCCAAACAGTGGTTGGAAGCAAACGTTCGGTTTACGTGGAGTCGTATCAGTGGCAGATAGGACTTGAGAGAATATTGAACTTACCTTTAGCTCCTTGTGGGTTCAACACTCCATACTTATCACTTCCACCTTTGGAAATTGCTATGATGATTCCCTGCACTTGGGGATTATCATGGGTCTGTAATCTGAGGTTTATCCTCATTGCTGCACACAAGAATTATGTCCTTGATGCACCACTAGGTGATAGACCTATTGTAGTAGCAGATGCAGACGTTATGAACGTTTGGCTAGCTCAATATGATGACTACTTGATAGTTTAGTGCACCATGCTTTACGACTTAGAACCGGGACTTCAAAAACGTTTTGAATGCCACAGAACATATGAGATGTTCCAAAACTGAAATTGGTATTTCAGACTCATGCCCATGTCAAGAGGTATGAGACCTCTGACAAGTACTTCGCCTAAAAGATGGAGGAGAATAGCTCAGCTAGTGAGCATATGCTTAAAATGTCTGGGTACTACAATTGCTTGAATCAGGTGGGAGTTAATCTTCCAGATAAGATAGTGATTGGCAGAGTTCTCTAGTCACCATCACCAAGTTACTGGAACTTCGTGATGAACTATAATATGCAAGGGATGAAAAAAGCGATTCTCGAGCTCTTCGTGATGCTGAAATTGACGAAGGTAGAAATCAAGAAAAAGCATCAAGTGTTGATGATTAAACAAAACCACCAGTTTCAAGAAAAGGGTAAAGGGAAAGAAAGGGAACTTCAAAAAGAATGGCAAGCAAGTTGTCACTCCTAGGAAGAAACCCAAAGCTGGACCCAAGCTTGAAACTGAGTGATTCTACTGCAAAGGGACTGGTCACTGGAAGCAGAACTACCCCAAATATTTGGCGGAGAAGAAGGATGGCAAAGTGAACAAAGGTATATTTGATCTACATGTTATTGATGTGTACCATACTAGTGCTTGTAGTAGCCCCTGGGTATTTGATACCTGTTCGGTTGCTAAGATTAGTAGCTCAAAATAGGAGTTGCGGAATAAATGGAGACTAGTTGAGGGTGAAATGACGATGTGTTGGAAGTGGTTCCAAGATTGATATGATCATCATCGTACACAACCTATACTTTCGGGATTAGTGTTGAACCTAAATAAATGTTATTTGGTGCTTGCGTTGAGCATGAACAAGATAGGATCGTGTTTATTGCAATATGGTTATTCATTTAAGACCAAGAATAATTGTTATTCTGTTTACATGAATAAAACCTTCTATGGTCATACAACCAATGTTAATGGTTTATGGAATCTCAATCGTAGTGATACACATATTCATAATATTGATGCCAAAAGATGCAAAGTTGATGATGATAGTGCAACATACTTGTGGCACTGCCGTTTAGGTCATATTGGTGTAAAGTGCATGAAGAAACTCCATGCAGATGGACTTTTAGAATCACTTGATTATGAATCATTTGATACTTGCGAACCATTCCTCATGGACAAGATGACTAAAACTCCGTTCTCCGGAACAATGGAACGAGCTAATGACTTATTGGAAATAATACATACTGATTTATCCGGTCCGATGAGTGTTGAGGCTCGTGACGGGTATCGTTATTTTCTAACCTTCACAGATGATTTGAGCAGATATGTGTATATCTACTTAATGAAACACAAGTCTGAAACATTTGAAAAGTTCAAAGAATTTCAAAGTGAAGTGGAGAATCATCGTAACAAGAAAATAAAGTTACTACGATCTGATCGTGGAGGTGAATATTTGATTTACGAGTTTGGCCTTCATTTAAAACAATGTGGAATAGTTTCACAACTCACGCCACCTGAAACACCACAGCGTAATGGTGTGTTCGAACATCGTAACCGCACTTTATTCGATATGGTGCGATCTATGATATTTGTTACCGATTTATCACAATCGTTTTGGGGTTATGCATTAGAGACAGCTGCACACACGTTAAACAGGGCACCATCAAAATCCGTTGAGACGACACCGTATGAACTGTGGTTTGGAAATAAACCTAAGCTGTCATTTCTTAAAGTTTGGGGATGCGATGCTTATGTCAAAAGCCTTCAGCCTGATAAGCTCGAACCTAAATCGGAGAAGTGCGTCTTCATAGGATACCCAAAGGAAACAATTGGGTACACCTTCTACCACAGATCCGAAGGCAAGATCTTTGTTGCTAAGAACAGAACCTTTCTAGAGAAGGAGTTTCTCTCGAAAGAAGTGAGTGGGAGGAAAGTAGAACTTGATGAGGTAATTATACCTTCTCTTAAATAGGAAAGTAGCTCATCTGAGAAATCCGTTCCCGTGATGCCTACACCAACTAGAGAGGAAGCTAATGATAATGATCATGAAACTTCAGATCGAGTTGCTACAGAACCTCGTAGGTCAACCAGAACATGATCCGCACCAGAGTGGTACGGTAATCCTGTTCTGGAAGTCATGTTACTTGACCATGACGCACCTACGAATCATGAAGAAGGAGTTCTGCCCTGTGTTGCAAGGTGTAAAGTTGAGTAAGACTCAAAACCTGACCACAACAGAAAATAGAAAGAGAATGAAAGTCATTACCTATGCCTCAGCCATAGGTTCTGTAAAGTATGAAATGTTGTGTACCTGGCCTATTGTGTACCTTATCATGAGTTTGGCAAGGGGGTACGATAGTGATCCAGGAGTGGATCACTGGACAACGGTCAAAGTTATCCTTAGTTACCTAAGAGGACTAAGGACATATTTCTCTGTTATGGAGGTGATAAAGAGTTCGTCGTAAAGAGTTACGTCGATGCAAGCTTATACACCGATCCGGATGACTCTGAGTCTCAATCTGGATACAAATTGAAAGTGGGAGCGATTAGCTAGAGTATCTCCATGCAGAGCATTGTAGACATAGAAAATTTGCAAAAAACATACGGCTCTAAATATGGCACACCCGTTGACTAAACTTCTCCTACAAGCAAAACATGATCACACCTTAGTACCCTTTGGTTGTTAATCACGTAGCGATGTGAACTAGATTATTGACTCTAGTAAACCCTTTGGTTGTTGGTCACATGGCGATGTGAACTATGGGTGTTAATCACATACAGATGTGACTTATTGGTGTTAAATCACATGGCGATGTGAACTAGATTATTGACTCTAGTGCAAGTGGAAGACTGAAGGAAATATGCCCTAGAGGCAATAATAAAGTTCTTATTTTATATTTCCTTATATCATGATAAATGTTTATTATTCATGCTAGAATTTTATTAACCAAAAAACTTGATACATGTGTGAATACATAGACAAAACACCATGTCCCTAGTATGCCTCTACTAGACTAGCTCGTTGATCAAAGATGGTTAAGTTTCCTAGCCGTGGACATGTGTTGTCATTTGATGAATGGGATCACATCATTACGAGAATGATGTGATGGACAAGACCCATCTATTAGCTTAGCATAATGATCGTTCAGTTTTATTGCTACTGTTTTCTTCATGTCAAATACATATTCCTCAGACTATGAGATTATGCAACTCCCGGACACTGGAGGAATGCAAGGCAGTGCTATCAAACGTCACAATGTAACTGGGTGATTATAAATATGCTCTACAGGTATCATAGAAGGTGTCTGTTGGGTTGGCATAGATCGATATTAGGATTTGTCACTCCAAGTATCGGAGAGGTATCTCTGGGCCCTATCAGTAATGCACATCATATGAAGCCTTGCAAGCAATGTGACTAATGAGTTAGTTGCAGGATGATGCACTATGGAACGAGTAAAGAGACTTGCAGGTAACGAGATTGAACTAGGTATGAACATACCGATGATCAAATCTCAGGCAAGTAACATACCGATGACAAAGGGAATAACGTATGTCGACATTGCGGTTCGACCGATAAAGATCTTCATAGAATATCTGGGAACCAATATGAGCATCTAGGTTCCGCTATTAGTTATTGACCGGGGAGGTGTCTCGGTCATGTCTACATAGTTCTCGAACCCATAGGGTCTGCATGCTTAATGTTAGATGACGATATGTATTATATGGGTTATGTGTTTTGGTGACTGAAGGTCATTCGGAGTCACGGATGATATCACGGACATGAAGAGGAGTCCTTCTCCCTGATTTTTTTCTCCCCGAACAAGAATATATGGAGTTGGAGTTGAGGTCGATGGTGCTCCAGGGGACCCACAAGGTAGGGGGCGCGCCATAGGCGGGTGGGCGCACCCTCCACCCTTGTGGACAGCCGGTGGGTCCCCCTCTGTTGATTCTTTTGCCAATATTTTTTATTTATTACAAAAATATTCTCAGTGTAGTTTCAAGTCATCCCAAGAACTTTTATTTCTGCACAAAAGTAACACCATGTGAATTCTACTGAAACCGGCGTTAGTACAGGTTAGTTCCATTCAAATCATGCAAATTAGAGTCCAAAATAAGGGGAAAAGAGTTTGGAAAAGTAGATACGATGGAGACGGCAGAGTGCCAAAATAGGGTCTAGATTGGTTTTTCATGGCTACAGTGGCTTGCGGCGATGGAACTGCCGATCTATGGACTCCCCTAGGGTTTTTGGAATATTTAGGAATTTATAGGGCGAAGAGGCAGTGCACGGGGGCTCTGAGGTGGGCACAACCACTACAAAAAAATACACTTCCGTGATGATACGTGTTTGTCATAGTAGGTTGCGTTTTTTGTCATGCATGTACATCCATGACGATTTTATGACAAAATTAAGATAGTCATACCTGTGCTGTCGTAGAAGTGTTCCATGACATTACCAAAATTATCATCACGGAAGTGTCCACTTCCATGACGATAAATCGTGCGTCACAGAAGTGCTTTCGTCAAGGGTGGCCGACACGTGGCATCCACCGTAATGGAATGCCGTTAAGCTATCGGGTCTGGTTTTGGATCCGATAACCCGTTAATAGCCCCGACCAATGGGGATTTTCCACGTGTAAAATCATCAGTGGCTGGAGGAAACATGTATCGGCTCACCGTTGGAATAGATGTCATCCACTCATTGGACCGAACACGCCTATGATATGGCAACACGTGGCACGACCCAACAGAGGCCCATTCTTGTGAAAAGGCCGGCCCGTTTGACTTGGTCAAAAGGTGTCGGGCCGGCCCACGGAAAGCCTGTTAACGGCCTATTTGCATATAGCCCATTTACAGCCCGCTAACCTAGGGCCCGTTACGACCTCTCCGAATTAGTCCCAGTAGCGTCGTCTGGGCCGTCCAATATGATTCCAGCCCATTTTAACTTCCGACCCATGTGTGTCCCATGACTTCTTTCGGCCCATATGAGGCCCTTTGTAACTCTTGGCCCATTAACGACCCGTGGTGAAACTAGCCCGTAATGAACAGTGTATCACTTTATACCCATTAATGACCCGTTATTACATTGGGCCATTTCCAGCCCAAGTTATCTTCCGGCCTTCTCAGGGCCCATTGATTCTTGGGCTCATTTGCAGCATTCGGTTACATACGGACCGTTACTGTCATTTTCTGCTTGTGGGCCAAATTCAGCCTGTCGTTACAGTCGGCCCGTTTGTGGACCTTTAATACATTGGGCCGTTTTCATGTCAAAAAAACCCGTTCGGCTGTTTTCATCGGGTTATCAAATACGGCCTATTAACGGCCCGTTATGGTCCATGAATAGTATGGCCCATGATTGACGAAATGATAATACGCCCCGTAGAAGGCCCATGGATCCTATGGCCCGTATGAGGCCCATGGATCGTACGACCCATAGAAGGCCCATGGATGGTATGGCCTGTAGAAGGCCCATGGAAGCTACGGCCCGTTGAAGGCCCATGGATCCTAAGGCCCGTATAGAAGGCAAATGGATCCTACAGCCCGTATAGATGGCCAATGGATCCTACGGCCCGAAGAAGGCCCATGGATCATACGGCCCGCAGGAGGCCCATGGTTACAACAGTTCGTGTGTTGCCATGATTATTTTGGCCTAGTTACCAAAAATAGGCTATTGTGGCCACTAGAAAAACACAGAAAAAGAACTACAGTGACTACAAGCAAACAACTAAACAAGACAATAAGGAAATAAATAAGCATGCAATTAACGCTAGCCTATTACCGCTATTACACATATTACTTAAAGTTCGCCACCAGTGCAAATATAGCGAACAAAGCAGCATATTACATACACTAGCCGTCAAAATTGGCCACCAGTGCAAATAAACACGGCAGCAAAACAAGAGCATAACTGAAACAACTTCAGAAGAGCTCAAGAAACGTTATCCTTGGTATCCACCATGCTGACAATAAGCTTAATGTCGGTGTCAAAACCGGTGGATCTTGGGTAGGGGGTCCCGAACTGTGCGCCTAGGCAGATGGTAACAGGAGACAAGGGACACGATGTTTTTACCCAGGTTCGGGCCCTCTCGATGGAGGTAAAACCCTACTCCTGCTTGATTAATATTGATGATATGGGTAGTACAAGAGTTGATCTACCACGAGATCAGAGAGGCTAAACCCTAGAAGCTAGCCTATGGTATGATCGTTGTTCGTCCTACGGACTAAAACTCTCCGGTTTATATAGATACCGGAGAGGGCTAGGGTTACATAGAGTCGGTTACAATGGGAGGAGATCTTCATATCATATCGCCAAGCTTGCCTTCCACGCCAAGGAAAGTCCTATCTGGACACGGGACGAAGTCTTCAATCTTGTATCTTCATAGTCCGGGAGTCCGGCCAAAGGTCATAGTCCGGCCATCCGGACATCCCCTAATCCAGGACTCCCTCAGTAGCCCCTGAACCAGGCTTCAATGATGATAAGTCCGGCGCGCGAGTTTGTCTTCGGCATTGCAAGGCGGGTTCTTCTCCAAATTCCATT
This sequence comes from Triticum aestivum, assembly GCF_018294505.1. NCBI lineage: Eukaryota > Viridiplantae > Streptophyta > Magnoliopsida > Poales > Poaceae > Triticum > Triticum aestivum. The sequence continues at coordinate 569,597,830 of NC_057801.1, forward strand.
TACCTGTCGGATAGTGTCTGGCTTCTAGTGCGTGGTGCTCTCCTCAGCTTCTGTGCCCAATAATGACCATCTTCCATGTGTCAAACGAATGCGAAAAGCCAGGTTTTTTTTCAT
>NC_057801.1:569598179-569633992 GCF_018294505.1 Triticum aestivum
AAGAGACGGGGCTTTAGATCCAATTCACACCACCTTCCCTCCGCGAGTATTCATCAGAGCGCTTTCGACAGAGATCCATTCCACCATGGCCGATCGAAGCAGCTCCTCCTCTCGCCTCTCCAGCCCTCGGCCCGAAGATTGGGAGCGGTGTTCCGTCCCACATAGCAAGCTAGTAGTGCTTCAATCCAAGGGGCTCCTCCCCCCAGCATATATGGTCCTAGGTCGAGCCGGGATTGCCACATATAGCGGCAGAGAGCAGGCGGAGAGCGTCCCCAATCCCTCCCAAGGAGAGCGGGTATGCCTAGTCCCTTATTTAATAAGAGGACTCAGATTTCCAATTCATCAGTTTCTCCGAGGGCTACTGGAGTTTTACAGCCTCCAGCTACACAACCTCACGCCTGCCTCTGTACTGCATATTGCGGGCTTTGTGGCCCTCTGCAAGCTGTTTTTGGGCATCGAGGCCCATTTCGCGCTATGAAAGAGGTTGTTCTTCCTTGTGCCCCGCTCTCAGGAGGGGTCAATTTATCAGGTGGGTGGAGCCGAACTATGGCGCATCGCTAGGACCGAATATCTATCCGGAACCCCAAAGAAGGCGTCCGAGGACTGGCCTTCGGAAGGGTTTTATATAGACGACGTCCCCCTGCCGGACCCTGTACGGATCGGCCTCCCTGAGTTCAATAACGCTTCGTTGAAGAAACGCCTGAGCTGGCGCCCACGGAACCCTCAGAGGGAAACTGACAGGGACGTCCTTTACCTGATGAACCGGATAAGGTTGTTGGCTCCTTCCAGGCTGACCATGATCGAGGTCATGGCCACATGCATTATGCGGGGGGTGCAGCCGCTTCAGTACAGAGGCCACCCCATGTGGGATTTCAATGGGGAGGATGACGCCACCCGGTGCGGTCGCAAGGGGCCTGATTCGGCTGCCACTCTAACGAAGATCTTATCCGCTTTGTACAAGGGAGAAGAAGAGGAATTCCTCCGTGTCAACCCACGGGGCGGATTCTCCATGTACAGTCCTCCAAGCTGGGTGAGCGAACATTTTCACTTGCCTACCTGTTTTCATATTCCCATAATTGAGTACTTAGTCTAGCAATTTTAACACATGAGCTGCGCCAGACTATGAAGGAGATAAACAGCCCTCCTCCACAACCCGAGGACCCGAAACGGTCCCTCGACCCGGACTCCCAAGAGGACCCGGACTTATGTGTGGAGCTAATTGATGGGGTGTTTCATCAATTGAGTAAGGACAATACCTTAGTGGCCATTACGGCCGACTATCCTGGACTACTTCCAGCCTCAAAGGTAACCGAGACCGAAGTCCCAGTACTTTAAAGAGGATCCATCTATGCTTTATTCTAATTGTCGTAAACCAATAGTGTTTCGTTTTGCAGGGGAAATCCTTGAGGCGGAGGGCCGAGCCCGCGGCGGGTAGCCAACAAGGGCCATTAAAGCCAGGCGGGGTAAAAAGGAGTGCGGATGATCGAGACTCCAGCGCAATGGTACGGCGCGCAACTTTAATGCCTAGGGTTTATGCCCTTAAGTCATACTAACGCTCATGCTCTCCTCGGGAAGAAGAGCGCCCGCCGGACTATATCCACCGGCCAGACTGCAAGGCCGGGTCCGGAAGCGGAGGCGAACATGGCGTGCGCACCGGATGTTCCTCCGACAGAGGACGCGGGCGGGCTATCTGCCACCCATTCAGAGGTGGAGAGTGCCATGAACCAGAGGCGTTGCCGGACTGCTCTTTGTGACACATGTTTTTCCCAAGAGGTGTTGGACGCCTTTAATACAGGAGATGCGTACCTCCGTGCCGCTCAAAATGGTCTAGCCAGAGCCACAGAGAAGTATGTGAAAGACATACGGGTGAGTAAATCTGATGGTTATATATGTCAGTAGCCCCCGAGACTTGAAACATTTAAGATAACTGATTTAAGGATCATATGTTATGCAGGATCTTACAAAAAAGAACACGCAACTGTCCCAGGAGCTGGAAGAGTGCAAGGCCCAACTCGAGGCTGCACTGGCCGCTTTAGAGAATGCCAAGGGGACCCCTCAGGTAATATATGCTTCAAAAGATAATTCTGTTGTGAAGTGCGGCATGTGTGCAATTCTGACAATAACAGTGCAGATGGGGCCGGAGTGAATCCGGACAAGCAACAACTCCTGCGCCAGTTAAAGGCCGGCGAGAGCGTGCTCACAAGGGTGAGGCAAGAGAAGAACAAGCTTCAAGACGCCAATACCCAGCTGGGCGAGGAACTAAAGGATGTTCGTGCTCAACTGTCTTATTCCGTAAAGGAGAATTGGCGACTTCGACACGGCATTTTTAGTAAGTGCTTGAACGAATCTTCGAAAAAAGAGTTCGGCGAGGAAGTCGATTGATAGAGCTAATATGCTGACAGATCGTCCTGCGGAGGAAATGCCCGGTTCAGCGGGGGACCTTCTTCCCGAGCTGTTGCAACTGCACGAATGAGTTCGGCAAGCGATGCAAGGCGTCGTCCAGGCTATGTGGCCATCCCTCTCCATGCCCGAAGGCCTTGGAGAGCTTGCAGAGAAGCTGAAGGGAGTGCGGCAGCGCTTCCGATTATGGAAGATATCGGCGTGTCATCAAGGTGCCAGGGAGGCCTCGGCCATGGTGAAGACTCGGTACACGAAGGCTGACCCGAACCACATGGCCGAGGTCGGCCCTGTTGGGCCTGACGGAAAGGAGATCCCTGTCAGTTTAGTGTATGGCCAGGTAGAGATGGCTGCCAAGTATTCCCAACAGGACTGTAAATTAGACAGCCTGTTGGATGGTATTGAACAAGAATATACCTAGTCAAATTGACTATGTAATTTAAAATGACATGTAAAATTCCTTCTAGCCGGATTGTAGATCGTTTGTCATTGCGGACCTTTTCGCTTCAACCTCTGGACCCGATAGTCCGGAGTGTGCCTGAATACCCTCTCGGTTATGTAAGAACCGGGGCATGCATGGAGACCAGGCGTAGGGGTCAGAAGTGCTTTAGCAGACAAGTGCCCAACTAGTTATGTTATATTACATGGTTAGTAAGAAACATCTTCCAGGGAGAATATTTCCGTTAGGGGTTCCTTTCCCTGAGAGGCATGCCCTAAAGTGCATGTCCGGACTGCGAAAAGAAAGCAAAAAAGCATCTGGGGGCAGATAAATAGACAAATGAAAAAAATCATCTTTTAGTTCACCGACCGAATATTCCCTTAAGAACGCTAGCTTTTGGCTTCACCCAGTCTGAGGTACACATCCGGCTGACCCGGCAGTAACAATCGCAGAGGTGCTCCCTTTACCACCTAGCCGAACAAACGGGAACGTAGGGGTAAGCACAGGAGCCAGGCAACCCAGCTTGGGCAAAACTTAAGTCATATCGATGCATATAATGGTGTATAAAAGGTTCATGCGGAAGTGTCACACATGTTTTGGGCATGAGGCCCATTTATATAAACTTCTGATAAAGAAGCCCCCAGGTATAATGAGCGCGGGTGGCGCGTCAAGTATGTGCGAACAACGCGCGGGCAAGCCCCTAAAGGCTTGGGAGAAAAAAGGGAGGGAGAAGGAGAGAAATACTAGGCAGCTAATTTGAAATAAATAAAAAAAGGGACAGAGGAAGGAGACGAACACAGAGTCAGGCGCTAGGCATAGAATCTTCGTAGGCGTGCTGCGTTCCATGGGTTCGGCTCGAGTCAGTTGTCCAATGCGTTTCGCAGACGGTACGCTCCACCAGTCAGGACTTGGTCGATTATGAATGGACCCTCCCATTTGGGCTTTAGTTTGTCCTTTTTCTTGTCCGACAGGCGTAGAACTTGTTCACCAATGTTATAAGTTTTGGCACATACTTCTCTGCTTTGATATCTTCGAGCCTGCTATTGATAGAATGCGGAACAGGCTTTTGCCACGTCGCGCTCCTCCTCCAATGCGTCCAAGCTGTCCTGCCGATCGAGCTCGGCTTCTCTTTCTTCGTACATGCGCACGCGAGGTGAGTCATGAATTATGTCGCAGGGCAGGACTGCCTCTGCGCCGTATACCATAAAAAATGGTGTGAATCCGGTAGTGCGATTCAGCATTGTCCGCAGCCCCCAAAGTACGGAGTCAAGCTCCTCTACCCAGTGTGTGTTAGATTCTTTGAGGGATCGCACTAGTCTGGGTTTGATGCCGCTCATGATGAGACTGTTGGCTCGCTCGACTTGACCGTTAGTTTGTGGGTGATAGACTGAAGCGTAGTCGAGCTTCATGCCCATGTTTTTGCACCAGAGTTTAACTTCATCGGTCGTAAAGTTTGTGCCGTTGTCAGTGATGATGCTGTGGGGGACGCCGTAACGGTGTACAACCCGGGATATGAAGTCTATCACCGGTCCAGATTCGGCCGTCTTTACAGGATTGGTCTCTATCCATTTGGTGAATTTGTCCACCATGACCAGTAGATATTTTTGCTTGTGGGTTCCTCCTTTAAGGGGTCTGAGGGAGTTCCAGACTAGGGGGTGTCTGGATAGCCAAACTATCATCATCGGCCGGACTCCAAGACTATGAAGATACAAGATTGAAGACTTCGTCCCGTGTCCGGATGGGACTTTCCTTGGCGTGGAAGGCAAGCTTGGCGATACGGATATGTAGATCTCCTACCTTTGTAACCGACTCTGTGTAACCCTAGCCCTCTCCGGTGTCTATATAAACCGGATGGCCTTAGTCCATAGGACGAACAACAATCATACCATAGGCTAGCTTCTAGGGTTTAGCCTCCTTGATCTCGTGGTAGATCTACTCTTGTAACCCACATCATCAATATTAATCGAGCAGGATGTAGGGTTTTACCTCCATCAAGAGGGCCCGAACCTGGGTAAAAACATCGTGTCCCTCGTCTCCTGTTACCATCCGCCTAGACGCATAGTTCGGGACCCCCTACCCGAGATCCGCCGGTTTTGACACCGACATTGGTGCTTTCATTGAGAGTTCCTCTGTGTCGTCACCGATAGGCTCGATGGCTTATTCGATCATCAACGACGATGCAGTCCAGGGTGAGACCTTCCTCCCCGGACAGATCTTCGTATTCGGCGGCTTCGCACTGCGGGCCAATTCGCTTGGCCAGATGGAGCAGATCGAAGGCTACGCCCCTGGCCGTCAGGTCAGATTTGGAAGTTTGAACTTCACGGCTGACATCCGCGGGGACTTGATCCTCGGCGGATTCGAGCCACAGCCGAGCGTGCCGTACTATCACGATGAGCATGATTTAGCTCTGCAGCCGGACAGTACCCTGGAGGCTGCACTCGAACCCGCTCCGATCTTCGACTCGGAGCCGGCTGCGCAGACCAAGGATGGATGGCTAGACACCACCTCGGGGGCTGCAACCTCTACGGCGATAGAGCCGAACACCGATCTTGTCCCCCATGAAGCTCGTGACTCCGAGGTGTCGGACTCCTTGCCGGACTCCGGACCTCCCGCGCCCCTCCAGTCGAATCCGATTGGGCGCCGATCATGGAGTTCACCGCGGCGGACATCTTTCAACACTCACCTTTTGGCAACATCTTGAGTTCGCTAAAGTACCTCTCGTTATCAGGAGAGGCCTGGCCGGACTGCGGCCAGGACGGTTGGGATGCGGACGACGAAGAAATTCAGAGCCCACCCACCACCCACTTGGTAGACACTGTCGACGACCTAACCGACATGCTACATTACGACTCTGAGGACATCGACGGTATGGACGACGATGCCGGAGACGACCAAGAACCAGCGCCTAACGGGCGCAGGAAAGCCACCCCATCCCACAACGTATGCATGGTGGACACACCAAAAGGAAGCGACAATGAGGAAAAACGGGACGTGGCGAAGGACAACTCCCCCAACAGACAAACAAAGCGGCGACGCAAGCGCCGCCCAAAGACCGGCATCGACAAAAACGGTACCCATATGGACCCGGCCCTAGAGCAGGGCGAAGCAGTGGGCGACGCACACGTCAACAAGCAGCCAGCCGGACATGAACCGGACAAGCAACCCATCCCCGACGAAGATGATCTCACATCACCAGAGCATACGAATCACCATAATAGGCTCGTCGCCACTGCAAGAAGTTTGAAGAAGCAAAAGCGGAAGCTCAAAACAACGGAAGACGCACTCAAAATAAGATGGAGCAAAGTACTCAACACCGCAGATAAATATGGCACTAGTCACCAGACAAAGAGCTACCCGAAGCGCAAGTTGTTGCCCGAATTTGACGAGGAGGCCTTCGAGCCCCGCAGTCAAAAAAGAAAGGGGACGCCTGGCCGGATAGACGACCAGATGACAGGCCAAGAGCAACACGGGGCGCCACACACAAGCCGGCACATGATCAGCATAAAGATCTTCAGAAAAAGGATAACCCGGCCAGGTCTATCTATGGGCCAAAAAAGAAGACTCCAGGAAGTAACACAACCAGTCGAGCATTTGAAGACAACGGCACACCCAAATACAGGGGCGCCGCACACCCACTATGTTTTACCGACGAGGTACTGGATCATAGATTTCCAGCGGGATTTAAACCCATAAACATAGAGGCATACGACGGAACAACAGACCCCGGAGTCTGGATTGAGGATTATATCCTACACATACACATGGCAAGAGGAGACGATCTCCATGCCATAAAATACCTTCCCCTCAAGCTCAAAGGGCCGGCCCGGCATTGGCTTAAAAGCCTCCCAGAAAATACGATTAGGAGTTGGGAAGAGCTTGAGGATGCGTTTCGAGCAAATTTTTAGGGGACTTATGTCCGGCCTCCGGATGCAGATGATTTAAGTCACATAACTCAACAGCCCGGAGAATCAGCACGCAAATTCTGGAACAGGTTCCTCACTAAAAAGAACCAAATAGTCGACTGTCCGGACGCTGAAGCCTTGTTAGCTTTCAAACACAACGTCCGAGACGAATGGCTCGCCACACACCTCGGCCAGGAAAAACCAAGAACAATGGCCGCACTAACAAGTCTCATGACCCGCTTTTGCGCGGGGGAAGACAGCTGGTTGGCTAGATGCAGCACCAGCGACCCGAGTACATCAGAAATCAGGGATGGAAATGGGAAATCACGACGCGAAAAAGATCAGCGCCGGAACAAGGAGAATGGCCCAAATAGTACGGCGGTCAACGCCGGATTCAAAAGCTCTCGGCCGAACAACAAAACACTGCCCTTAAAGGATAATAGTGACGAGTTATCCAACCTCAACAAGATTCTGGATAGACTGTGTCAAATACACGGTACCTTCGGGAAGCCTGCAAACCATACCCACAGAGATTGTTGGGTCTTCAAGCAGTCCGGCCGACTTAACGCCGAACACAAAGGGCTCGACACACCAAGCGACAGTGACGAAACCCAAAAGCAGCGCTCCGGAAACCAAAAGACTTTCCCATTAGAAGTCAAAACAGTGAACTCACTTCACGTGATAACACGCAGCACGGCCCCTGCTATACCAGGACACCGTCCGCAGACTGGGGATAGAACCCACCAAAATTCGTTATAGCAGCACTTCCTTCAAAGGAGTGACGCCAGGCCTTTTTTAGCCAATTTTACAGGCTCTGTACCACTAGGGGTCGTGTTTGGTTCATCTGACAACCTCCGTCGTGAAAAGCTCACCCTCCATCGCCCCATTTAGCAGTAGCCCTTAAGCACTACTGGGGCGTGCAGCTTTCGTCCGCTTTCATGCAATACCGCATTACGCGTCTCTTACGCTTAAAAATGCCCGGTCCACGTGGCATATTCTTAAAAACTCCAGGTGTCTCTCGACCATGGAGAATGTGCGGCTGCCTAGACAGCCACACATTATTCTGACCTTGCAGGTGAAAGCCCCTAAAAACAGGTCATTTAGACCTCGGACATGGTTAGACGAGTCCGGCAAGGGGCTTCCCAGCCGCATACCCCCTTTTTTTAGGGGGCCGCGCGCGTAAATGATGAAAGCCAATAAAGCTCAACTTTCTTCATCTTCCAAATTATACTTTATTTTGATACACTTTTTGCACGATATTTCTTAGAAACTAAGTCCTTCTCTTTTACAGATGAAGCACGTGATATACCCATCCAGGATACAGCACAACGGAGACACAGGCGCAGACGTGCAGTAGGGACCCGTTGCAAGGATTCTTTTCATATTAAGACCCTGCGTAAACCTTTCTCACTGTCTCTTGTTGATACACATCCCCCGGTTTCCTACCAGAGCCGAGGAGGAGGCTGGCGTTTTGGCATCGGCCGCGTCAGAAGTTCCCGCCTGTACCTGGACACTAGGGGCTTAGGGCTTTATTCTGCCCGATATCATAAAGACCGAACACCTCAGGGAGTGTTTGGCGTCTCGAGTTAGGCCTTATATGCATCAGCTCCGAATCATGTCTTTGGTCAAATGTTGGGTTTGCCCGGCTCCTGTGTTTTGCTGCCTTACGTTCCGTATCATCGGCTAACGCGGCACCAGGAGAACTACTGCGATTGTGCCCCGGTTCGGCCAGGAGAGCACCTCAGTAGAGAAAGCCGAAAACTGACTGTCATGATATAGCGAGAGACTGGTCAACCACTCGATCGACCATTGGAATGTTTAGAATTCCTCCACTTTGACGAAGGACCGCTTCCCGGTCAGGCACATACGCTCCCCAAGTTCGGAGAAGCGCGGTGCCATCAGGGGCTATATAGTAGCCCCACATTCGAGCTCCTATGGCTAAGTGAAAGTGATAAAGCATTATAGTCCGGTTGCCTAGTTTGCCATGCTATCACCTCCTTAAAAGGTCCAAGACGTTGGATTAAGTGTGAAAAAGCATTTTTCTTTTTGCAAACCCCCCCCCCCCGCACCATGTGCGTGGGGGCTGAAGCCAAAGACCGCCATCTTTCAGATTATACATACATATACGGCCGCATAGGAGATAGTTCAATACTTGAACACACAAGTATAAAAAGTCATTGCATTATAAACATGATCTTAGAAATCATACATGTCATTCAAACATAACATCTTTCGAGCACCACGACTCTATTATACGAGCGCCCTGCAGGACTTCCTCAAAGTAATGCTCGGTGGGGAATCGGCTTTTGTCCGAACCCCGGGATGCAACAGCGGTGGCATCCATCTTCGCCCAGTATGTTTTACCACGGGCGAGAGCCATCCGCGCACCTTCTATGCATGCCGACCGCTTCATCGCCTTAATATGCGGCACTGCCCCAAGGAATTGCTGCAACAAGCCAAAATAACTCTTCGGCTTGGGGCTTTTCGGCCATAGATGAGTTACCACATTTGTCATGGCCAGTCCGGACAATCTATTCAGCTCAGCCCACTCAACCAGCCGATCACTCAACGGAAGTGGACGCTTCGGACTATGGAATTGAGACCAGAAAAGCTCTTCCATTTCATGATCCTCCTGGCTTCGAAAGTGCACGACTGCGTCAGCCGCACTCGCCGCCAAGTCCAGATAAGGATCCTCCGCACCGTACAATCGGCCCAGCTGAGCATACTTCGGATCCATGAACTTCCTACGCAACATAAAGGGCTTTCCAGCCACAATGTCTCCGACCTGACGCATTTCCTCCTTCATAGCCCGCATCGCACTACGGGCATCCTTGGCTTCGGCATCGGCCTTCTTCAGGTCCTCTTGCTCCGCTCGGTGTTCTCCTTCAAGAACCTCCAGGCGGTCGGTAGCAACTTTTAATTTCATGGCCATTCCAGCCATCTCCTCCCTGCTTTGGCAGTGAGCAGCCTTCTCGGCTTCTAGCTCTTCCGCTGCCTTCAAGGCAGCCGCCTCGCTTCTTCTGGCTTGCTCCTTGGCCCGAGCAAGTTCTGCTCGAAGGTCTTCCATAGCAGCAGCACCATCTGCATCAAGCATACAACTTGTAAGGAATGGGCATCAGCTCCCTTACTAGGCGACCGCGGCGCAATCACATACCTTGTGACTCATCAAGTCGTTTATTGACCAGCGAGATGTCCGCATCTGCAGCGTCGAGTTGCTTCTTCAGCTCGGCGAATCCATCCGTCCGGCTGGCCACCGAACGTTCCGCCACCTGCATAGGAAAGGCGACAGTTAATAACCGAGATTATGATCCTAGGCACACTGCCGTTTTCGACAGCATACCAAGTCTCAGGGGCTACTATACAGGGCGCACTTCTTGTGCAAAACTGTCAACAGGTATGTCATTTTTTGCGTACCTCAAATCCCGTCAGTAAACTTCTGACGGCCTCATACAACCCGCTTTCGGCGGATGAGATCCTCTCAATCACATTACCCATTAATGTGCGGTGATCTTCTGAGATGGACGCCCTATTAAGCAAATCCTGCAGCTCCACCATCCGTAATCCAATGGGTGCCGAACTCTCCGGCCCCGCCGGACTTGGGGAGACCCTCCGCGACGACACCTCAGGGTCGTCCGCCCCATGCAATGGGGCGGCAGATGGAGGCATTTCGCTCTCCATCATCTCCGAACGAAGGTCTACCAAAGATGAGCTATGCTGAGATGGGCTGAGATCCGAACTACAAGGTAAAAACTTCGGTTACCTTTAGACATTAAGCAGGGGTGTCTAATAATTATAAAATCCCCATTTTTACTTATGGCTCGTTAGAGGGCTGATTCCTCGAAGGAGACAGTACGGCCCGGGCGCTTTCTGGCACAGGACCTTCCGGTACAGGTTTCTTTCCCCGCTTTGAGGCCTTGGCCTCCGGGTCTTCGGAAGCATTCCACTTCTCCCCCTGGAAGGAGGGACTCTCGATTCCTCCCTTACTAAACGCCCCCTTGGCAGAGGTGACAGTTTCCCCGTGTCCCCCTTCGCCCTCATTTGAAGGTGCAACCTCCAACATTTTGATTAACACGGGATCCTGCGTGGTCTCAGGGAGGGGGCCGGACACCGTATCAGTTTTGCTTGCGCTATCCACTCCTGTCCAGGGATAGCTGGTTAAAAGGCAAGCTCATGATAAATAAATGGATGGTGTGTCCGGACACAGGGCTACATACTTGAGTATCCGGGCGATTGCAGCTTAGGCCAGCGTCCTCGGTCAATTCCGGATGCGTCTCTTGCGATCCGAAGAACAGTTTATACATCTCCATGGGAGTCAAACCCATGAAGTGTTGAAGAGCTCGCAGCCCCTCCGGATTAAATTCCCACAGGCGGAGGGGGCGATATTTGCAGGGCAGTAGGCGCCGGATCAACATAACCTGCACCACTGCGACCAGATTGATCTCCCTTTCTTGGAGGACTCGAATCCGGTCCTGCAACAGGGGGACGTCTTTGGCCGATCCCGAGTCACGCCCCTTGTTGACCCATGACGTCAGCTGCTGTGGAGGGCTCGAGCAAAAGACGGGCGGCGGCTTTTGCCTGCTGCCCCGGGGAGCGGTGATATGAAACCACTCCCGTTGCCACAAGCCGATCTCCTCCTGGAAAGAGCCCTTGGGCCATGGAGCTTCGGCCCTCTTGCTTATAACCGCCCCTCCGCACTCTACCTGACGCCCCTCAATCATCTTCGGCTCAACGTTGAAGGTTTTGAGCCATAAGCCGAAGTGAGGGGTAGTGCGGAGGAAGGCTTCACAAACGACAATGAATGATGAGATATGGAGGATGGACTCCAGAGCCAGGTCGTGGAATTCCAGCCCATAGTAAAACATGAGCCCCCTCATGAAGGGATCCGTCGGGAAGCCTAAACCCCGACGGAAGTGAGACATGAACACGACAATCTCGCCAGGCTTGGGAGTTGGGATAACTTGCCCTCGGGCAGGCAGCCTATGCGAAACCTCATAGGTTAAATACCTGGCATCTCTCAGCTTTAGCATGTCCTCCTCCGTGATGGAGGAGGGCATCCACCGGCCTCGTAGATCAGGACCGGACATTGTTGAGGATCGAAGGTACCTGAATTCGGAGCCCTGGGAGTTGGAACTCAGGGAGAGGGGCGGATTCGATAGAAGATTGAATAAAAAGAACGGGCCTTGGTCTCATTATAAAGAGGAAGAATACCAAGAGCCGTTCCCGTGACTGTTTGGAACCCGCCTTTGATGGAGGGGGCATAGCAATGGGCGCGGTTGGTTTACCCACGTCCGTATTGATGGGAATCCCGGAATCAGGGGAACACGATCTCTGCTTCGACAGGACGTGCCAAGGAAACCGCTTCGCTAAACGCGCTGAAGTGGTACAATAAAAACGTTTCAAATAAAGGCTTGGTTGTGGTGTGACGTCACGCCACGGAATACATCAGCAGATTGAACTTGTGTGAATATTATTCTCTCTACGGTGGTATGTGGAAATTATTTTGCAGAGCCGGACACTATCCTGGTGTTCACAATCTTCTATAAATTATTCGGAGGAGGAACCCGCCTTGCAATGCCGAAGACAATATGCGCGCCGGACTCATCGTCATTGAAGCCTGGTTCAGGGGCTACAGAGGGAGTTCCGGACTAGGGGGTGTTCCGATAGCCGAACTATCATCATCGGCCGGACTCCAAGACTATGAAGATACAAGATTGAAGACTTCGTCCCGTGTCCGGATGGGACTTTCCTTGGCGTGGAAGGCAAGCTTGGCGATACGGATATCTAGATCTCCTACCTTTGTAACCGACTCTGTGTAACCCTAGCCCTCTCCGGTGTCTATATAAACCGGATGGCCTTAGTCCATAGGACGAACAACAATCATACCATAGGCTAGCTTCTAGGGTTTAGCCTCCTTGATCTCGTGGTAGATCTACTCTTGTAACCCACATCATCAATATTAATCGAGCAGGACGTAGGGTTTTACCTCCATCAAGAGGGCCCGAACCTGGGTAAAAACATCATGTCCCTCGTCTCCTGTTACCATCCGCCTAGACGCACAGTTCGGGACCCCCTACCCGAGATCCACCGGTTTTGACACCGACAGGGTCCAACCATGTCAAGCCCCCAGACCACAAAAGGCCAGGTAATGGGTATGGTTTGTAGGCGGTAGGCGGCATGTGGCTTTGATTAGCGAATAATTGGCAACCGACGCATCGCTGGAATAAGTCCTGAGCGTCTGCCCGGGCCGACGGCCAATAAAATCCGGTATGGAAGGCCTTGCTCACAAGGGCTCGGGCTGCGGCGTGGTGCCCGCCGAGTCCGGCGTGAATTTCAGCCAGAAGGTTCCGCCCTTCCTCTTGGGAGATACATCTTTGAAGGACTCCGGTGGTGCTTTTCTTATAAAGCTCTCCTTCGTGGACTTTATAGGCTTTAGATTGCCGCACTATGCAGCGTGCCTCATTTTGGTCCTCGGGAAGTTCCTGCCTAGTTAAGCAGGCTAAGAATGGTTCTGTCCACGGGGCAATTACTGCCATTATTATGTGGGCTGAGGGTGTGACTTCATTGACGGAGTCTTCAGTTGTGTCTGGGTGTTCGAGGTCAGGTGATGCGGCCAGGTCCGGATTGTGATTTCCGGATTCCCCTTCCCACTGTACGGATGGCCTGAATAGCCTTTCCAAGAAAATGCTGGGGGGGGGGACTGCATCGCGCTTTGCGCCGATGTGTGCCAGGACGTCTGCTGCCTGATTGTTTTCCTAGGCTATATGGTGGAATGCCAGCCCTTTGAACCGAGCTAACATATTTAGGACGGCGTTGCGATAAGCTGCCATTGGATCTTTGGCATCAAAGTCCCTGTTTATTTGGGATATCACGAGGTTCGAATCCCCCCGCACCTCTAGGCATTGAATGCCCATGGAGACTGCCATCCGGAGGCCATGTAGCAGGGCCTCATATTCGGCTGCATTGTTGGAGTCTGTATACATTATCTGGAGTACATATTGAACTGTATCTCCTGTTGGGGACGTCAAGACGACACCGGCCCCCAGACCCGCCAGCATTTTGGAGCCGTCGAAGTGCATGGTCTAGTTGGAATATGTGTCGTACTCTTTAGGGAGTTCGGCTTCAGCCCATTCAGCGACAAAGTCGGCCAGGGCTTGCGACTTGATGGCTCGCCGTGGTTTATATGTTATGTCGAACGGGAGGAGCTCAATGGCCCATTTGGCAATCCGGCCTCTTGCATCGCGGTTGTTTATGATATCATTAAGAGGTACTTCGGAGGCTACTGTTATCGAACACTCTTGAAAGTAGTGTTGTAGCTTCCGGGATGCCATGAACACTGCGTATGCTATTTTTTGGTAATGCGGGTACCGGGACATGCATGGAGTGAGGACAGTGGACACGTAGTACACTAGTTTTTGGACAGGGAATTTGTGTCCGTCCGTTTCTCGTTCGACGACGAGGATTGCGCTTACAACTTGGTGAGTTGCCGCGATGTATAACAACATTGGTTCGCTAATGTTCGGCGCGGACAGGACAGGGTTTGTTGCCAGTATGGCTTTTATTTCTTCGAGTCCGGCCGTGGCGGCACCCGTCCACTCGAAGTGTTCGGTGCGCCGGAGGAGGCGGTAAAGGGCTAATGCCTTTTCCCCCAAGCGGGAGATGAAGCGGCTTAGAGCCGCCACACATCCAGTCAATTTTTGTATTTGCTTGAGATCTTTTGGAATATCCAATTGTGACAGAGCTCGGATCTTAGATGGTTTGCTTCACTTCCTCTACCGGATACAATGAAGCCCAAGGGCTTTCCGGCTGGTACGTCGAAAACGCATTTTTCCGGGTTGAGCCTAATGTCATATGTTCGGAGGTTATCGAACATGAGCCTCAAGTCGCCTATTAGAGTTTCGACGTGTTTGGTTTTGACGACCACGTCATCCACGTACGCTTCAACCGTTTTGCCGATCTGGTTGGCTAGACACGTCTGAATCATGCACTGATATGTTGCACCGGCGTTTTTGAGCCCGAAGGGCATTGTGTTGAAGAAGAATGGGCCGTATGGGGTGATGAATGTCGTTGCGGCTTGGTCTGACTCTGCCATCTTGATTTGGTGGTAGCCAGAGTATGCATCGAGGAAACACAATGAATCGTGTCCTGCAGTGGCGTCGATGATTTGATCAATGCGAGGGAGGGGGAAGGGATCCTTTGGGCAGGCCTTATTTAGGTCTTTGAAATTGATGCATAGGCGCCAGGATTTCTCCTTCTTTGGTACCATCACCAGGTTTGCTAGCCAGTCCGGATGTTTTATATCTCTGATGAATCCGGCTTCCAGTAGTTTGGCTAGCTCCTCTCCCATGGCTTGTCTTTTAGGTTCGGAGAAACGCCGAAGAGTCTGCTTAACGGGCTTGAATCCTTTTAGGATATCCAGGCTGTGCTCGGCCAGCCTGCGTGGGATTCCCGGCATGTCTGAAGGGTGCCAGGCAAAAATGTCCCAATTTTCTCGTAGGAATTCTCTGAGTGCGGCGTCTACATCAGGGTTTAGTTGTGCCCCGATGGAGGCCGTTTTTGTAGTGTCCGTTGGATGGACTTGGAACTTGACTATTTCGTCTGCCGGCTTGAAGGAGGTGGACTTGGATCTTTTATCGAGTATCATGTCATCCCTGTCCACCATGGAGCGTAACACAGTTAGTTCCTCGGCCACCAGGGCTTCGGATAATGCCTCGAGGGCCAGCGCGGCTGTCTTGTTTTCGGCGCAGAGCGCTGTGTCCGGATCACTAGCAAGAGTGATTATTCCATTGGGTCCGGGCATTTTGAGCTTCATGTACCCGTAATGGGGTATAGATTGAAAAATTGTGAATGCTTCTCGCCCTAACAGAGTGTGGTATCCGCTGCTGAACGGGGCCACTTGAAATGTGACCTCCTCGGATCTGTAGTTATCCGGCGTGCCGAACACCACGTCCAGTGTGATTTTTCCAGAGCAGCACACTTCCCGGCTGGGGATTATTCCTCTAAAGGTTGTGTTGCTTCGCTCAATGCGGCTCTAGTCTATTTCCATTTTTTGTAGGGTTTCCTCATAAATGAGGTTCAATCCGCTCCCACCGTCCATGAGTACCTTTGTAAGCCGGATGTCGTCCACTATCGGACTGAGCACCAGTGCGGCTGGTGCTCGGGCTTTCCAGAATTTAGGTTCGTCACTGGCATTAAAGGTAATAGCCGTGTCACTCCATGGGTTTATTGTCGCTACTTGGTAGACTTCGGTAACGCTGTGGAGCGTTCGTTTCCTCACATTGTTTGATGCGAAAGTCTCAAAGACTGTTGACACCGTACTGGCATTTCTGGGGTGGTGCTCTGTGGATTCTGGAGTTAGAAGCTCCTCCCTACTTCTGGCCACCTGCCGGAGTATCCAACATGCTCTGAGGCTATGAGTTGGCATGACGCCCTCTGTATTATGAATTTTACAGGGTCCATTGAGCCATCCCTCCAGTACGGTTTCATACCCTATAGAGGGTTTTTGTTTTTTGCTCTTTGGCCCAGGTGCCTGGCGATAATGCGCCCTTTTGTTCCGGACTGAGATTGTATCCGGGGTCGGATTGTCGCAGAATTTTGTTTCGGTTTTCCGAACGCTTTCTGTCGCACAGTACTTTTGTACTATGGATGTCAAGTCGGCGAAGCGTGTAATTTCGCGGCGACTTATGGCATTGAGGATTCCGATGTCCGTGCAGTTGTTACAGAAGAATGAAATTGGGTCCTTCTCACGGCAGTCCTTTATCCTGTTCATAACCAGGTGGAATCTGGCCCAGTAGTGGTGTACTGTTTCCCTGGGCTCTTGTCGAATTTGGGATAGATCCCTTATGTTTGGGTGGGCGGGTGGATTTAAATCCGGAACCTTGCCCGATCTAAGACTCACGGGCCAAGAAATTTCCGAACTCGGAAGCTTGTTTTCTTGGATGTTATACAATGAATCAGGCCTGCTGCCTGACTTTACGTTCAGGGCTTGGGCGACGTCCTCCCCTCCGCGGATGTCCGGCTTGGAGGGATCGGCAATCTGGACACATCTGGTCCTTAGGATGGGTGAAGATTCTCCGCATTGTTCCTCCACCACTTCAACGTGGTGGGTGACCTGGGGAGAGTCAATCTCTCTCTGATCGGGTTTAAGCCCAATCTGGCCGTAATATGTAGCGACTCCCAGGGCGGCGATGCGATCCAAGAGCTTGTTTAGGGAAGAGAGCTCCATCGGATCTAACTGCTCAGCAAGTTCCAAGCTGATGTGGAGATTGCTTTCGATGACCCGAGAGGTCATCGTCGGCACGGCGGCCGAACAGGCGGTCATCAAAAAACTGCCTAGCCGGAGAGTTTGGCCGACAGCCAAAGCTCCTTTAGCAACAGCGCCGTCTTTAAAGACAGGGTGCGGCATCCTTCCTGGCGGTGACGACACAGAGGAACTCTCAATGAAAGCACCAATGTCGGTGTCAAAACCGGCGGATCTCGGGTAGGGGGTCCCGAACTGTGCATCTAGGCGGATGGTAACAGGAGACAAGGGACACGATGTTTTTACCCAGGTTCGGGCCCTCTCGACGGAGGTAAAACCCTACTCCTGCTTGATTAATATTGATGATATGGGTAGTACAAGAGTTGATCTACCACGAGATCAGAGAGGCTAAACCCTAGAAGCTAGCCTATGGTATGATTGTTGTTCGTCCTACGGACTAAAACTCTCCGGTTTATATAGATACCGGAGAGGGCTAGGGTTACATAGAGTCGGTTACAATGGGAGGAGATCTTCATATCATATTGCCAAGCTTGCCTTCCACGCCAAGGAAAGTCCTATCCAGACACGGGACGAAGTCTTCAATCTTGTATCTTCATAGTCCGGGAGTCCGGCCAAATGTCATAGTCCGGCCATCCGGACACCCCCTAATCCAGGACTCCCTCACTTAGAAAGCTTATTAGGTTTGTCCTGTTTGGCGCTAAAATCCTCCAACGCTTGCTGTTGCACCAGAAAGTATGCATCTGAATGCTCTAGGGACTTTTGCAGTCCTTCCGCTTCTTTACGCAGCATAGCTGATAGATGTCTTTCAGCTTGTAGTTGAGACTCAAGAAACCGAACTGATTTAGGCAGTGAGTTTGAATAGCTTGTGCAAGCGGTAGTGGCCAGTAACTCGAACAGTAAACCAAGACAGGACTTTGGGGTTGTCTCGCTGTCTTCAAGATAGTCTTCCTTAGTTGTTTTATCAGCTTTGTTGGAGACCAACAAGAATGTGTCACTATCCAGAACCTTATCTGCATTATTTCCTCTACCATTGCTTATTACGGCACTCTTCCCCAATATTTTGTCAGCATTCTAAAAGAAGAAACAAGCAGACACATAACAAGTTTAACATGTACTAGTATATGAAACTCATTTCGGTGAACCAGTTCATTAGTAAGGTGGACAGGATTGAACTATCAAGTCTTCTATTGCCAAGTACTAGTACATAATAAAAGCATCAAACAAACATATATCTATGTCCTATGGTCACTGCATTGTCTTGCCAAATCAAAATAGAGACACAGTTCAAATCATATCAGTTCAAGACAAAGCAGCAGTGAAAGAATACAAAGTGTGGGAAACTACATGGCACAACAAGATTTCAGATGGGTACCACGGGTCTACATGTACAACAACACTATTGGTTGTGTTGTGATTCTAGTACTGTGCATGATATGAAAGTCAACTGTATACATAATTTAAATTGAAATCACCAGAGCTATTGATAAGAGCAAACATGTTAAAGAAACATGTGTGAACATACATTCTGTGCCATTGGAGTTTTGATTGGATCCTTCAATTTAAAAATAAGTTTGTATGAGTAAATATAGTGATACAAGAGCAAAGCAATCATAGATAAAAAAGGCGCGCCTAAGCGAGCGCTTAAGCGCGCCTAGGCTCTAGGCGTTGGCAAAACGCATTGCGTATAACTATGCTTAATCTATGGATAACTGCGCATAAGCATGCGCTTTGGTCAGTAAAGCGCAAGGCGGTGGCAAAACGCACAATTAACGCCTAGAGCTTTTTTGAACTATGATAGCAATGGAATCTTAAATTAGAACAGTTGTTCTTCAGGTTTAGGCACTTGTTCTACATGAACAAAGTACAGTAAGACGCAAGAATATAATACTTAAAATAGAAAATGAGCTCATAGACCTTACCGCATTCTTGGTTCGGGACCAGTACAGAACAAGGTGTTCCCAGTCATCGTTCAGTAAATGTGTCTCAAGAGAACGTAAGGGAATTTGATGAGTTTATTTGCCGGTGAAATACGTTTTCTTCAGGTAATTCTGATACTGCCACCAAGCATTCTTGAAGATAGTAGAGGTATTAGCACAGGTTACCTCATCCTGAGTTTCCAAATCGGTCCTTCTCTATAGAGAAAAATGGGAAATTTTGTTGTATTATAACCATCATGGAGGTAGGATGTATGGGACAAAGCAAAGTAATTGCCATGAATAACATTACTTACACATAACTCCTGGACAAACACCTGCAACTGACATTTTCCTTCATCTTTAGTATAATATCTCCAAGATGGGAAGAGACGAACATACGATTTAACAACATCAAATGCAATAGATGCTAAACTACGACTAGCTGGTTGTGCTTCCTCCATAGGAATAGGCATACTAACTGGTGGAGTTGGGGTTCACCGTGATAGTACTGGCCCTTTGGGCACTGGAGCTGCCTTACTAACTGCTCTTGTTTGGGAGCTCTGTGGTGGAGATGGTGTTGTGTCAACAGGAACTGGGTTACTATCGGCTGGGGTTGAGGTTAGATTGGGTGAAGCTGGTTCTCTGTCCATCGCAGTATGGGTACAATCTGCGAGAGTTTGGGTTATGTGTGGTAGGGCAGGTTCTTGTGCATGTACAACCGGGGTGCTATCTCCGCCAAGAGGAAGCGCTATTTTATTTGAAGACTGTGTTTTTAGTCCGCTGGATACTGGCATCACCCGCTCCAATTCAAATGGCTGGTAAACAGGAAACATAGTTGAATGTACAGACATTGTATGAGAGATAGATGCAATATATAGTGTGGAAAAAAGAGGGCATGAAATAGCTGACATGTATATTGTTTAACTAAAACGGATAGCATGACATAATTTCATATATATGATGTCTATCTAAACTGGATAGCATTGCATAACATAATTCAAAGATATGATGAATAACTAAACAGGATCGCATGACATAATTCACCTACATGTTATCTAAGTAATCAGGATTGCATCATTTAATTCACATATGTGATTTATATGCTAAATAGAGGGCATTCGATATGATGTATGAACTAAGAACATGGTGTTGAATATTGTGTATATGATGTCTAAACTATGCAATGCAAGACACCATATGCATGATATGAGCAGTATAACCGTGCCAAGTTAGAGCATACACCTCGGTGGGGGAATAGGACTGGTCATATGTCTCTGAGTCCATCTGTGAGGAGCTATCGGGACCCAACAAGAGATCTGCTTCGACAGGTAGCACTGTCTGCTCTGAAGGCCTTGTTTTTGGTCCAGATTTTTCCATCTCCCACACAAATGGTTGATTTACAGGAAGAGTAGTTTAATGTACAAACATTGTCGACAAATGGAAATGTAATGAAGAAATAGATGGGCACGATATCATTCAAATATATGATGCCTAGTTAAACAGGATGGCGTTGCACATTTCACATATATTATGGCTGGCTAAAAGACATGAGACTGCATAATTCGCATATATGATATAGAAACTAAACAGGTGGCATTATAGAACATGTCTAAACTAAGCAGATGACATATATGATGTCAAAAGTAGGCACTGCAAGGCAACATATGCATGATATGACTACATCATCATGCCAAGGTAGAGCAAACACCTTGGGGGGTAAATAGGAGTGGTCAGCGGCGTCTGAATCCGCCTCAGAATAGATATCTTCCTATGGATTACAATCTGGAGAGGGGTGGGGAGGGTTTGCCATTGAACCCACCATGGAGCGATGTCTGCATGATGTTGTATTGCCGCGCAAAACTCTTCTCTTTTTCTCTACATGTTCAGCAAGACTGTGTACAATATCTTACATGCATACGAAAAAAATATGGTGAGATTATGTAAGGAGAGGATGCAAAAATTTAGAGTGATGGTAACAACCAGTGGATGGATCCAAAAATAATGATAGCAGGCTGATGATTGCTTTTAATAAAAAGACATATGATGATTGCTTTACTATTTGTTTCCCACCCAAGATGAACAACATAAGCATACCCTAGGTGAACCAGATATTAGACAGACATACTATTCATTGTTGCCTCGATAAGTGCCCCACAACTAATTTAGAACTCAAGTTTTAACATTAATTTGGACCTGACTTGGAGTCCAAGAGGTGAACAGGACAATAAAGTAGCAGGTAATTTTAAGCAATGCATAACATAAGCAGAAACAAAAGAGTGCGACCTCTCTTGCGGACCCGTGTACTCCTCAGGTTCATCTGCCGAGTCGATGATGGTGATGCCGTTGTGGTGGGTGCCGGCAGCAGGGAAGGAGATCTGAGGCAGCGAAAGACGGTCAGGAGTCGTGATGTCTGGTTTGGTGGATGCTTCTAGCGATGGAGCAGCTCAGGTGAGGTGGACGACGTCGCAGCAGGAGCAGGAAAAACCACACAAAGTTCCCTTTGACACCTACCTGTAACTGAAGTAATTCTGTAAGGGCTCATTTGGCTTGCATGATTCTAAAAACGCAGGGATAGGAAAAACACCAGAATAGGATAGAAATGCACATGGTAAACAGAGCATTTGTAAACACAGGATTTCTGTCAACTTGGGTGTTCGGTTACAGGAATTGGAAGAGCAGAGGAATGCAAAGAAACACGGCCAAAATAAAGTGAAACCATATGAAAGCGTGTATAGTTAGAATGTTATTCTGCCACTAATGCACTTGGTCTTGGTTTCATGCATAGGATTTTGAAAAGTAGTTCCAGGTGGATGTTTTGCTTCATTCCTTTCAACAAAATGCATGAATAATTGAATAGTAGAGTGCCATTGGGAAACTCCCTATTGCTATGTTTTTCCGTTGAACAAAAATAGCCCTAATGGATCGACATGAATGTATAGTAATAAGTGATGCAACAAGTGTACAACCTCTTTGCCGTAGCCATGTAGACCTCAGCATCATTGGGTTGGTCGCTAAAGCAGTTGAGGCAGAGGTGGTTGTCGGAGGTGTGGAGGAAGATCTGAGAAATTTGTAGACAGCATCCAGGGCACTGCTCTATTGTGATGGATCATTCTATCGTTGGAGCAGCTTCGGTGAGCCATAAGACGTCAAGGCTGAAGCAGCACAAGACAGACATTGTCAATCTCAAGTGGGATTCTAATAGCATCTCCAATAGATGATGTAAAATTGTTGACTCTAAACTTAACTGTCGAAACTGAAATTTACTGTGGAATCTGAATGTTACTGTCGAAACTGAACACAATGGTAATAGAGAGGCACTTGACATGTAGTTTAGGGAGGACCTGCAGTTCATCTTCAACCTGCACCAGCCTGAGCTGCCAGCCACCACCGGCCGAACCGCCGGCCCCAGTGCCGCCTCGCCGCCCCGAAACAACTCCCCACCGCCACCCTGGCCAGCCCTCTAGGCCCCCCGCCCCCCACCCTGAACCCCAAGATAGATAGTGGGGTACGTCTCCGGCGATCCCCCGTCCCCATTGTGGGTGGTTCTTCCTTAACTCCGGTGAGCCCCCCAACCCCTGATAATCGACTGACCCAAAAGTCGATTCAGTCGACTGAAGTGTGGCTAAATCGGAGCAGAGTAGCAGCACGAGCGACGGGGAGAGAAGTAGCAGCAGTGCGAGCGAGCGAGCGAGAGCCGGAGCAGCATCATATGGGCAATCGAGCGATCGAGCGAGAGCCGGAGAAGCAGCAGCAACGCGAGCGAGCGGGCGAGAGACGGAGCAGCAGCAGCAGATCCGGCTGGTATGGCCGCCGCCGCCAAAGGGGCCTCACACTAGGGGAGAGCCGCCGTGGAGATGTCACCTGCGGCGCCGGCTTCAAGGTAGCCGCTCCATGGGGGTGTGGGTTGGAGCACCATCAGCGTCGAGAGGTCGAGTTAAGGAGAAGGTGCGATGCGATGAGTGTACAACCTCATTGGTGGCACCGAGTAGGCTTCGGCTTCGTCCGAGGAGTCGGTGAGGATGCTGTGGTTCCGGTGGAGCAGGTGAAGGCAGCGTTGTGGGTATGGAGCAGCCACGATACACGAGGCGATCATCGGAGCAGCTCCTTGGAGGTGGAGGACGGGGCGGCTGAACCGGCGGGACAACGAGATGGACGACGGATCGTCATCCGGGGAGGTGGACGAGGGACGTCGAGCTGTTGCGGTGGATGACTTCGTCGGGGAAGAGGCTCCGGGTGGGCAGCGGTGAGGTGGCAGACGGAGGAGGGTGGGGTTTCGCGGCTGGAGCGGAGAGTTATGGCGTCCTGGGATTTCGAATGGCGAAAAGGGGGCGATGGGTGGGGGTGAACCATGACATAGGGACGCGCTTGTCCAAAATGTAGGGTGTGTTACAGAAGTACCCCCCCCCCACCGATTTGAACTAGCGGCCCTTTCGGCTCAGGGTTAGAAGGGGGATTTCGTGTGTCGGGATTTGGCAGCTGGAGGGAGTTTTCGCACGCGTTGTAATTTCAGGATAGCAAGGTGCGGGTTGTGAAGGCGCCAGTTTTGGGAGCACGATATCTAAATTTTCGGGATATAACAAGATGCGGGTTTAATTTTAGGGACAAGCCTAACATGTAGTAGTGGTGTACTTGTACGTACCAAATCAATTCGCACTTCCCTCAACCAAAAAGAAAACGAAAAAAATAAAACTATTCGCACCGCACAAAGAGAGAGTATTGCCCCATTTTACTATACAAATGCTATTCAAAGCTACTCCCTCCTTCCATCTATATAGGGCCTAATGCGTTTTTCGATGCTAACTTTGACCAAATATTAGAGCAATAATATATGACATGCAACTTACACAAAGCACACCGTTAAATTCATCTGTGAAAGGTTCTTTCAATGATATAATTTTCACATTGTGCATGTACTATTAATCTTGTCGATAGTCAAAGGCGGTCTTGAAAAACTCATTACGCCCTATATAGATGGAAGGAGGGAGTATGAATCCATGTTATGTCCAATTAAATTTTCTCGCTTGCTGTATAATGCATGTAACCTACTCATACTAACATTTTAGTGCATTCCAAATGTCTATACCACCACTGCAATTCGAACCAAATTTGAATTTGTTTCTTTATTTCAATAAGAATCTACAATCATGATTGTTGCCAACTTCAACCATCATTCGTGTATTACCTTAATAACACACCACATGATTACTATAGAGATAGATATGAACTATGTGTACTACATGAACTCGAATTCTATTTTTTGAATACACTTGATGTTGATTACAAATATTAGTACATTTGATGTACTAACTATATATTCATAATCTAAACCATGTTCCATACGTACACCGTGTTTATCACACAAAGTATAGTGCCCCGCCCCCTACATTATGACAAGTATTTAGACCTGAGTTGCAAAAGCTACACATTAGCCCAAATTATAATCAATATTCTACATTATGATATCTTCTTCAAGTATCCGTATCCACTTTTTTATAATGAATTATGATCTTTGTTCGTCTTTTACACCTTCACGATCCACTTCTATTTGCAGCTAGCTAGCGCTAACTTTCTATCATGCATGCACATGCCCGCCCCCCTCTCACCCACCCTTAGCGTCCCCTCCATCGCACACGTTCATTATTTCTCTTTAGGTCGTCCACCCGCAGTGTGTGTATGCCCCCGGCTCCTTCTTTCTGGCACACACCGGTCGATATACCTCTCTAGCCAAGTGTGCCTACAACAATAACATATATACTTCCCCTCTTCTCTTCTCACCGTCCATGCCCCCTATGTCCAATACGGTTCCACTTAGGTGCACACTCCCGCCCCTCTTTTCATTGATCACATACTCGCACACTCCTCCCCCTCGACATCGTAGGCCTCTCGCACCACCTCCTAGCCGCACCACTCTCCCCCTGTCTGTCTCTCCAGACCTTATTTGCTTCTAACAGATGCAGGCGTGTATATGAACTGATCTCTCTATATATAGCCATGTCAACTATAATTCATTTTCCCCAAGCAAAGATACACTTACCTCGCTAGTTATGTCCCTCCCTTTCTCGGACACACGACGGTTGATCTTCCTATGTAGTTACGCATGCTTACCACAACCATATCTTCTCCCCTCATCATCCTTGCATACCTCTCGACCGGTCTCTCACATGCATGTGCATAGACAAACAGACATCCCCCACCCTCTCTTATTGATATTGTACGCGTACTCTCCGTTTGTCTAGGAGGCCTCTCCCACCATTTGTAAGATGCCACTCCACCACCAACCATCCCATGCTCTACCTTTGTATTTCTTACAACCTTATTCCTCTGCTACACATATCCATGGATGTCGATCAATCTCCCTTAATACATAGCTAGGTCTCTCTCCTTCCCCACACATATACTAGTCGATCGGTCTCTGCCCCCTCCCCCTCCCCCCCACACACACACACCGATAGTCGAACGTTGTAGGTAGGTATCCATGCCACGAAGAAAAACTGCACCTCTGCCCTCTCAAATTCCAGTAGGCCAGCCGCCCTATATCTTTGACATGGGCAAACACAAATTCGATGGCACTCTTTATCGATTGCGCAGCAACATACTTCATCCCTGTTTTCAATTCTATCGATATCTCACGTCCATGACTCCGTTTCACACACATTGCATATGTTATGTTTTTCTGTTTGAGATATCATCAACACAAGTCCTCTGTTTCGCACAAACCATCTCTCTCACACCCACCCACATACGTACCTGCACCTAAAGAAGAAGTGCACGCAGGACGCACGTACTCACGTCTCGTTCCCGGCCACACCCGCGCGGGTACACGGTGGAGTTCGTTTCTGTACGAAAAGGCATCCCACGTGATAATTTGACGCGTGTAGCGGTTGTTTACTCGAAGGAGGGTCGGGTACCATGCCTAGATGGAACAAAGTTCGACTTGACGCATTAGTATTAAATAAAGTTATATATTCCTCAATGGCACATACAGAATATAAAACGATTGCCGTGGGGAAAATGGAAAAATGGGTTTGTCTCTCGTCACACCATCCCACACAAGGCGGTCGTGGCCTCGCTCTCTCAGCGTTGGTCAGTGATCCTGTCGCATCCCGTCCGCTGACGGAAAGGGGGGATGTGCATCGTCTCTCCGTTCGACAGCGTTGAGGCAGCATGTCCCGATCTATGGTACCCTCTGTTCTCTCTGACCAAGCTCCGGCGTGGTAGGGCCTTCGCCACTTGCTCGCTGCCACAGTATGGGCAGATCCCCGCTGCCGGCGCCCTCCTAGTAACATCCCGACGACCCTCAGGTATAGCTTCCTCCGACCTTGCTCCAGTGCCTATCTTCCCACGTCGCTGCATGTGGATCTTCCTTAGTTGTTTGCTTAAATCGTATCTCGGCCGGCGTACTTTCCATCTTGCAATCTCGTCCTCAAACCATTTTTGATAAACCACCATGTGCTATATTTCCCTTATTACATGGAATATGCTTCTTTTTTGTCGGTGTATGTGTCTTCAACTCGTGTTATTGGGCAGTAATTGTTTCCTTTCGACCTCCTTTTGCAAACAGGGCTATCCATTTCACCTCGTTGCTATTGCGACCTTTTGGTGAACTGCACAAATCACTTTTTTCTTAAGAGTGTTTTGTGCAGTTCCGCCAAAATGTCACACGGGCAACAGTTTTACATTTCTGTGGGACTGCGGAAAGGGAGATTGGTTTTGCTATCCTCCTCATCCAACTATGTGCCTAATCTTCTCCAGCAAGAAGTTAGTCCTAAAGAGAGATCGTAGAGGTGATCGGCTTCTATTTATGTGTGTAATGTTTCATCATCCAGTTCTACTATTATTGTAATCACACTGACTAGATATCTTTGCAAACAGGGATGGTCCACTCGATTTTAGTGGAGCTGCACAAAATGATCGGATTGTGGTGTCCTCCATACACCTCTTTTTTGGCTACAGAGCTGGGTGAAACTAGCTGCCAAGCAATGAACAATGTGCCAAGGAAATGGAGCCATGCCTATGAATAACATCAAACAATTATATTTTTTTCTTTATTTGTACACCTTCTCACAACTTTGTCTTCAGTTGTGATGTGAATATTGGCGCAAATCTGTGAACCATTGAGATGCATTAGCCATGGTAGCCATTGTAGTTTCATTTGTATTTGATGGAATGTTGTAACAAGATAATCTCGAGGCAAGACACATGAATCCTAAGTTGAAACCTTGTTTTTCCTGCGGGAACCAAAGTTGAAACCTTCATAGCATCACCGTACAATTTCATTAAAATTATGCGTATATATAAACAAATCCTGAAGGATTGATAGCAATGCCAGAAACAATTCAACTTCGTTTCACCGACATGTTGGACATCCTTCATCCGGCTCCACCTGCCATGCAGAAATATTGAGTGCACAACACAACTTCAGGGAAAGATTCACCCCGGTCGTTGCGCTGTGGTAGTAATGACTAGTGAGCAGTCAAATCACAGAGCCCCATGTTCGCCACAGTAAGTTGCTCGGACGAAGCAACCATAATTTCTCTGTTCCTTGAATCCGTTGGTACTCCCATATTCCCACAGTAATAAGTTGCTCGGGCGAATCAACCATCACTATATCTGCTCACGTGTGATGACCACAGGAGCTATCCATTCAGATTGTATGTTAAAAAAATAAAGGTCGATAACTAATGCGACAAACTTTCAAAAAAAAACTAATACGGCACCTCGGGCCAACGCGGCCAGATCGCATTTTGCACGAGAAATTACACACCATGTTTCATTGACATGTGGTCCTGTTCCAACATATCAGTGAGACGACGGCGAGTCCTTTTCTACTAGTATTTCCGAACAGATGTGTAGGTCGGGGCGCCTCTTCGTGTACCGTGGCAAACTAGCAACTGTCCACCGACTCTTCGCCTTTCCCTCTCGATTTGGAACTACTGTCGCACGCTCTTCCTCCCTCCTCCGTTTTCCTTCACCCTTCCTTCTGCCATTGTTCGATCGTCTTCTCCATGGAGGGAACAGGACGGAAACGACCCCATTATTCTTGCCCCGATCTGAAAGATGACGTGGTGGAGGAACTCATTGATCGGTGCGACATCATCACCTCGGCTAGCTTGGCAGGTTCATTCAAGACCATTCTCAACTCAACTAATAACATCATTACAAGGAACCCAAGGGTCAAGGAGCGGTTTGATCTCCCCTATCTTCTTCGCCGTGACCCTGATGACTGGCGCAGGGATGACGGAGGCCTCGCCTTGTGCAAGTTGATGCCGCTTGATAATGATGCGTATGATGTTAAGATGCCATCGCTTGAGGGCAAGGATTGGGCACGCGCAAATGGAGATTGGGTTGTTTATATTGGGTACAACTGCAAGTGGGAACTTGTGAATGTGTACACTCGTCACCGGGTTCCACTTTGAAAAATCTCAGTAGACTGCCTAGAGGTTGAGCACACCGGTATTGTACGCATGTTCAAATATGATCATGGTGATTGTCTTCTATGGAAGATAGCAATTTGTCGAGTTCCCAATCGCTCTTGGAATTACAAGAACTATATGAAGTTGTTGCTATCTTCGACAAGCTTGTTGTCGTCCTTTGTGGTTCGACTCGATGGATATTGCTCAAAAATCAGTTTCTATACACGGATGTGTACTGTGATGCAATTCAATACGAGGGTCTTGTGTTTTTGCATGGGATCCTCGTAGTTTCGGTACATTTTTCTTCCACCGTAATTATAATTGCTTCATCCACATGCATGCAGGTTAGCAAGTTTCCCTTTACTAATTAACCTTCTTCTTATGTTTCCAAGGTCCTATGAACATTCCACCACCTATACTTGAAAAAAATTATAACCAAGGGGGAGATGACGATGGTGATGATCACGAGCATGAGGATGAGCAGAACTTATATACTCAATGGCGCCTGGCAACTAATTCCGATGGATCACCTCTTCTTGTTTGTATACAATGCACTAAGTTTGTTACTACTGAGGGAGCACGTGTTGTCTCCCATGGTCGCACTCTCCAGACCTATTCCAACACTCGTTGCATGGTATTCGGGATGGATACTAGTGTGGTAGCGCCAACACCTTCTCCCTGGTACAGAATTGATAGTCTTGGAGAAAACTCGCTCTTCCTTGGACAAAACTATCCGATGATGGTGAAAGGCGATCCAACTGTTGTTGACACAATGTTACTAGTACCATTTATGAGAAGCAACTGTATCTATACCTCGGACATTTGGGTGGTTACCTACCCTGGTACTGATATAGTAGGCCGCTTCGTCTTGGATGATCAGTCCTGCGTTGCTCTCAAGATTGACAATAGATGGCCCATCCCAGAGAATCACTTGTGGTTCAAAGCAAGTGTTTCCAACACCGAGGATTGGTTGAGTTGAAGTTCATTTCATTGCTTGTTATTTGTTGTGTGATGAAAACTTTAGTATTTATAATGTACCCTTGTTGTTGATGTGGGTTGATGACCTATTTTATGTAATAAAATGATATGCCTGTGATAAACTTACTAAAATTATGAATGGCTTTCGAGTCGCTTCTCTGAGTGAGTGGTGCGACGAGGCAAAAAAATATTTTCTGAATACATAATGGTACGTGCATTGCAACAGGTTATCGGATGAGGCCAATCAACAATAGTAGTACACTATTTGTACTAGCTTCACATGCTTCACGCGTCGGGCGGGTGTTTTTACTATAGTAATATGTTAATGTGTTCACTGTACGTAACCAGCACCTCAAATCCTCGATATACTACTAGTAGGAGTACTATATAAGTAGTAGGAGTAGTAGGGTGGCATGGGCCAGAACAAGCATTCATGTCCAGGAGTATGGCACACGCCACCAGCACGACATCCATCTGACACCATATTTCTTGAAGTCCGTACTAGAGCAATCTCTTCAACCTCGTCGTTTCTCTAACTTTAGCCATCGTGCGGTGGGCGAGGTGGGGGTTTGCCAATAGTCGGTTTCATCAACTGCGTTCCCACTTGTAAGGCCAACTCCAACGCACGACCCCAAACGTACCTTCGTTTTGCACGAACTCCAATGATAATTTTGACTAGAAAAGCAAGACCAAAGAAAACAAGAACCACAAGAACACATTTTAGAAGATATCCAACTTCCATAACTACTCCTGTAAGTTGGATTAGTGCCTTCTCGATGCATTCATTGTTGATCTGCGGAGGCTTGGTCTTGCGTGCTTCTTTCTTTTTCGAGTGTAAAGAAGTAGACGTTGCTTCCTCGCATCTAGTCTCATGTCTAGCCTCTATTCTAGTAGGAGTATCAACAAGTGCACTAGTCTCATCTCTAGCCTCTATGCTAGCTAAAAGTGCTAGAACATCTACTAAATTGCGCTCTATCAATATATCGATGTACTCTTCTTCCCAATACCAAAACTTGCATCCATTCTACACAATAAATTTTTTAAGTTAACACAAATAGTCTAATCCGAGAGCACAACCGAAGATTTGGTCGGGTTCTTCCTCCTTTTGCCGACACGTGGGACATCTAGCATCGAGGTCGTGTCATGCAAGAAAATAGAGTGGTAGTTGAAGCCACGTGATGTGCATCTTGGGTTAAACTGTAAATAGAATCTTACTACTCTTGAGTAACTCCAAAAGTGGCCACCGAAGATCTTTATTAGATTTGTTTTTCATCACCAACACGTCAAGGTGAAAGATGTGCAGGTTGAGTGGGTCCTCTTGAGTTTTCACTGACCTGTGGGACCGCATATGAGCAAACAGACGATGGGCTCCGCGCGTCCGCTAGCTGGCTGAGATGAGATAGAGGAGGGCTGAGCACAGACTCCAGGAAATTTATTCTACGTAACCAGCACCTCGATATTCGCGTGTGGTTGTTTCTAGAATAGAAAAAAGGAGGTACCCCTATTTATGTTACTCCCACTACGCCTAGCCTAAGGTTAGTAGGTGACCTTGTGCTTGGCTCTTCGCCTCTTCCGGGAGTCGATGGTTCTACAGTAGTACTTCTGGCATTCTGACACCAAATGAACTGCTGCACGTCCACTGCTTGTAAGCAAAAGTTTCTCCTCGTGCTGCGAGCCACCGCGCACGCGTTGGCGAGGGAGAAGGCGTAATCAAGCTTCTCGCCATTCTGTGAGTTGATGGAACACATCAAAGTTATCTATAGTACGTACTCTCTCCAAAAAAGGTCTGACCATGTCATTGCTACCATCCCGTGCTCCGTCGTTGAGTACATGCACTATTCACATGCCATCGAGGAGAAAAAATATTGCGTAGGTGCCATCGAAGTGCACGACTCACTTACGCATTGCTTATCTGACTATCTCCATTTTCTTGCATGACACATGCACCTTGATGCTAGATGTCTCGCGTGTTGGGAAAAGTATGAACAAAGCTAACGTAAAAGAAAAGAGTTGAAGAGCATAGATTCCCGACGACCGAGAAGGAGCAAGGAACCTCGTGATGGAGCATCTGCAAGGAACCTTGCGTGTTTTCCCCTATTTTTTGCCGCCTGCCCACCTATAAACGAATAAAAGAACATGAACTCTTCGCTAACCACTAGAAACAGTACATAAGGATGCTAAGTTGAAGATGTTTTATACTCCCTCCTTTCCCAAATATAAGTCTTTTTAGAGATTTCAATAAGGGATTACATACGAAACAAAATGAGTGAATCTACACTCTAAAATATGTCTGCATACATCTGTATGTTGTATTCTATTTGAAATGGCTAGAAAGACTTATATTTAGGAACAGAGGGAGTAGTTTATATTGATAACCATGCAACAAGCCACGCATGTACAGGACGCATGCAGCCATGCATGTACACAAGACAATGCACTAACTCCATCCGATCCAACTCATGCACATACGCGCACATCATGGAGCACACAACGCACGCACACAACATGTGCATGCACACACGCTCGGCCGCAGAATGTACGAGAATAACATATGCATGCGCACACTCAGCTGCATGGAAGCGTGCACCATCTGTGGCGACGCCCGGTTCGTCGTGCTACGGCGAAGCTCGCACGCAACAGCGCCTACGCATCTCTTGTAGCACCTCTTTGCCATCGTTGCTCAACGACTAGTCGGAGACAAAGACGACCGCAGCCTCGGCCTGAGAGCTAGCACCGATTGAAAAACACGCACGCTGCATGCACACGAGCACGTACGGAGTGCCCACAATGTGGTGCGTCCCCAGTCGCCTCTACTCCTTCTGTGCACGTTGTCTATCAAGGCGGCTGCATGCTAATGATGATGTGGGTGAGATCTTCTAGAACTCAGATGATGACGAGGAAAATTATGAGACACAAGTTGACCTACACCATCAAGGTCCACGGTCAAGGGGGTGCTAGTAAGTTCTTGGCTGGCCATAGTGGGGGTAACATAAGTAGTATCATGCACTTGGGACTCGCAAACATGCTTATGTGGTAGGCAATTAAAGAAGAGAGAGATGGTTATAGTAACATAGGTAGATACCGTAACATAATAAATGTGATGCTACTATGTCTCATGCATGGCAATAAATGAGACCACCTATGATACTAATCTATTATACTATGCACTATAGGGGTAGTAACATAGATTAGTAACATATGCATGTTACTAGTCTAAGTTACACCCCACTATGACTGCTTAGATGAGGTGCTAAGTGCATTAAATGGATTAGTAACTCAATTCATCAATGCATAGGTGCTTAGTTTATTGGTGCCACATCATATTTTATGCCTACGTGGCAGGCTTAGCAGTTATACATGGTGGAGCACTGGGAGAGGCCAAGGCTGGTCATAGTGGGGAGTAACTTATACTGTAACATATTACTATGTTACTCTAAACATCTCTATAAACCGGAAAGAAGGGAGTAGTAACATAGACTAGTGTCATATGTAGAGTATGGGAGCACATGATATTTCCCCATCCGGACCGATCCCAAGTTGGCTTCTCACCTTCTTGACCCAACAAAACCCCTCCCCCTCCCGCGCGCGCTTTCCGCTCGGCGCTAGCTGAGCCCGTCGCTGCACATTGATGGAAAGTCAGGGCGACGTGACCTCTCACTGCTTCCGCCGTTGAAGCGGCGCACCGACCGAGGGCACCGCCCGCTGCACACCCGGCATTTCGGACTACACAATGGAGAGTAACTTTAGAGCAAGTACTACAATTAGATGACATAAGCAGGCTATAAGGATTTAAATATAGTATTTGTGCTTAGTTGAAGGAGAGAGAAGAGAAGCGGATTGTAAATGTGTAGCCGGTTGTACTCCAACATACTTTGTGAGACAAAAGGTGGGGCCATTATTAATGATATAGTATTTATAGTGAAGGGACTAACGGACGCCTTAATTACTCCGTTTTTAGACAAACCTTGGTGGGGCTATTATTAACTTGGACGTGGGGTTTGGGGGCCAAAGGCCTACTATTATACTCGCACGACCGACCTGACATGCTCTACCCTAGCCGCCGCTATATCATATGGTTTTGCACCGTTCCGAATCTTAGCGCCGCCACGCAGTTCTTCTCTAGCCCTCCTTCCGGCGTGCACCGCGAGAAGGGACAGCAGTCCTTCGAACCCCGCCTTTCGTGATCCTGTACGGGAGAGGGGCGATCAGGTTTTTGGGGAGCACACTCTTGTGACTGCTGCCAGTGATGACTTCCTTAACAACATCCTTCTTCCGCGACCTCAGTAACCTCTTCATCAACGACATGAGTGACAACATCAACCACAGCGGTTCTGATCCCGCTCTACAGTATGTGATTCTGTCCTCCTGGTTTAGTCCGCATTATTACTTTGATGGCTGCAATTGTCGTCATGATCTATTTACTGCTGAGTCGGATTAAATCTCATACTAAATTGCTCATATATTCAACAATCCAATCCAAAAACCTGAATATAGTCAATTTACTCCGAGTAGTTTTGATGCGCTTTTGAAGCCACCTACTTTTAAGCGGGTGCAATATAAAAGGTGGCGCACAAGAGTAGTATATTGGTTTCAAATCATGTACTGCTATGACGCCACTAAGGGTAAGCCTGAGCGCGATCTTAATCCTACACAGCAGGAAGCTTTTCAGAACATGGATACCCTCTTCAAAGCCACCCTGCTGAGTGTTCTTGACGATTCCATTGTGGATTCATATATGTCGTTTGACAGCAGCAAAGACATGTGGGCTGCGCTCGAGGCCACGTTTGGGCCCTCGGGCGCTGGCAACGAGTTGTACGTCATGGAGCAATTCTGCGACTACAAGATGATAGATGAGCGCTCTGTTGTTCAGCAGACTCATGAGATACAGTCACTCTCTAAGGAACTTGAGTACTTTAAGTGTGTGTTGCCGGACAAATTTGTTGTTGGGACCATCATTGCCAAGCTTCCACCTTTGTGGAACGATTTTGCTACTTTTCTGAAAAACAAGGGACATGAGTTTTCTGTTTTGGATCTCATTAGCACTCTTGATTTTGAGGAGAAGGCGAGAGCAAAAGACACACGTGCTCGGGTCGCTAAGGGAGCTTCTAGTGCTCACATGGTACACGAGAAGAACTTCCAGCCCAACCAGCCCCAAAACAACAAGAACAAATCTCAGGGGAAAGGCAAGTTTGATGCAAAGAACAAGTCATCACATTCTACCAACTTCAAGAAGAATTCTCATAACTGGAAGGGATACAAACCTCAATTTTGGTAGCACTGCACAAAATTTATATGGCTGCATCTACCTGCTGTTAGCTAACCTCATGGTGCTCCAGGTATTCCTACATTCGTAACTAGGTACAATGACCACCGCAAGATGAAATTAGCTTATTGGTACGTTGATTTGCTGAATGCAGTGCGGAACGATCCTGTCATGTGCGGAGGAGCAAACAAGCAGTGCAGCCGAAGGTGGAAATCAAACAAGGACTTATGAAATTATATATAATCTTCCTGAGGCAGGTCAGTATCCCCTTCATCCAGATGATTGTGTTTTGTCATGCCGAGCTATTGATATGTGCTACTATTTTGCAACACCTTTTAAGTATAGCTACTGTTTTCCTATCTTTTCAGATTCAGGACAATGAATATGATTTCAGGGGAGCTGCACAATATGGACTCATGTTGAGTCATCTCTATTGCCTCATGTGTTTGCTACAAATGTGTCAACATCAGTTGCAAGATGAGACAGCTAGCTAGTTGTGGAGTTGCCAACATGCTCAAAGTGCTCGCAACATTGAGAAGAAACAAGCACGAAACAAGCATGCCCAGGAAATTAATGCGTGTGCAGGGAGGCCCTTTGCTCAGAGAAGCATCGACCAATATTCTTTATTTCCACACCTTCTCACAGCTTTGTATTGGTTATAGTATGGTGAATCATTGAGATGCATAGACATGCTGAACTTTTGTTCTTCTGAATGTTAGTATCCATACCGTATCTTCTGAAGCTTAGTTTAATGTGAGTGTCTGCATCCAGTACCGCATCCTCTAATTTGCTGGATGCACATAGAGAAAATAAATCTCCTTAATTTACTCCATAACCACCCTATTAAATAGGCCTAGTAACAAACTAGGCGCATGCAGTGGCCGGCGGGCACATGCATCCTGCATGCATGGCCAGTCAGCCAAGTCCATGCGCCAGCTCCAATGCAGCAACACAAAAGAAGAGAGCGGTTCTTCGGAAAAAGAGAGTAGTTAGTGCAGCGGGCCTTATAAACACGAACAACTCGCTCTCCCGCTTCTGTCTCCCCCCCCCCCAATCCCCCCTGATTCCCAATCTTCCTCACTCGTCCAGAAAACCCCCACTCGCCTTCTTCCTCACTCGTACAGAAAATGCCTGCTCCTCTTCCTCCACTCCTACAGAAATCCCCAGCTCTCCTTCTTCCCCACTCGCACTGCCACTAGGCTCGTCTCTGGCTACTCTGCTCAAACCCGTGAGCTCGGCGTGACGCC
>NC_057801.1:570243240-570250283 GCF_018294505.1 Triticum aestivum
GGGGGCGGCGCGATTTTTTTTTAAAAAAAAAACAAAACGAATTAAAAAAAATACCAAATGAACTCTGATTTAAATAAAACAAATTTTCCCCGACTCCTAAGAATGAGTCGAACAAAATGAACTTTAAAAACGGCAAACATGCATAAATTTTTAAAATGCTCATTTTTGCCTAAGCAAAATAAATCTTCCAAAACCAAATCTTGATTTATTTATAATATCTTCATTTTTCCTAAATATTGGGAAAGTCATATTATTCCCTCTCTTAAAATTTTTATAGGAAAAACTTTATGAAGATAATTAAATAAATCCAAATGATCCTATTTTCAAAATTTGAGAAATCCCAAATATGAAAATAATGAAACTTCCAACTCTCTCCGAGGGTCCTTGAGTTGCGTGAAATTTTCTAGGATCGGGAAATGCGAGAAAAATATGATATGCATGATGACCTAATGTATAACATTCCAAATTGAAAATTCGGGATGTTACAAACCTACCCCCTTAAGATGAATCTCGCCCTCGAGATTCGGGTTGGCTAGAAAATAGGTGAGGGTGGTCCTTGAGCAAAACTTCCTCTCTTTCCCAGGTGGCTTCATCCTCAGTGTGGTGGCTCCACTGAACTTTACAAAACTTGATAACTTTGCTGCGGGTAACTCTGCTGGCATAATCGAGAATCTTAACAGGTTTTTCCTCATATGTCAAGTCATCCTTCAACTGAATTGCTTCCAGTGGCACTGTGTCTCTTAACGGTACCTCTGCTATCTCTGGGTGACATTTCTTCAACTGAGAAACATGGAATACATCATGAACTCCTGACAGTCCTTCTGGCAATTCCAACTTATAAGCAACTTCTCCCATATGTTGCAAAATCTTATACGGTCCAACGAAACGGGGTGCTAACTTTCCTTTAACTCCAAAACGCTTAACTCCTCGAAGCGGGGATACTCTGAGATATACTCTGTCTCCAACTTCACACTCAATCGCTTTGCGCTTTGAATCGGCATAGCTCTTCTGTCTGGACTGGGCTACCTTGAGCCTGTCTCGAATCAACTTAACCTTCTGTTCAGACTCCTTAATCAAATCTGGTCCAAACAACTGACGATCTCCAGTTTCGTCCCATGACAACGGTGTCCTGCACCTTCTTCCATACAGAGCCTCGAAAGGTGCCATCTTCAAGCTGGTTTGGTAACTGTTGTTGTAGGAAAATTCTGCATACGGCAAATTATCATCCCAGCTAGATCCATAATCTAGTGCACAAGCTCTCAGCATATCTTCCAAAATCTGATTGACTCTCTCAGTCTGTCCATCGGTCTGTGGGTGGAAAGCTGTACTGAATTCCAATCTAGTTCCCAATGTCTCGTGCAACTGGTTCCAAAATTTCGAGGTAAACTGGGTTCCTCTATCTGATACGATGCTCCTCGGAACTCCGTGTAAACACACAATTCTGGTCATGTATATCTTTGCCAACTTAGCACTGCTATAGGTAGTCTTGACTGGAATGAAATGAGCTACCTTTGTTAAACGGTCGACTATAACCCAAATCGAGTCATATCCTGAACGGGTCTTTGGCAAACCTGTGATGAAATCCATGCCTAGTTTATCCCACTTCCATTCGGGTACCGGCAACGGTTGTAACAATCCTGCTGGCTTCTGATGTTCTGCCTTTACTCTCTGACATACATCGCAAATTGCTACATACTCCGCAATATCCTTCTTCATTCCGGTCCACCAGAAAGTGTTCTTCAAATCCAAATACATCTTGGTATTTCCTGGGTGAATCGAATAGGGTGAATCATGGGCTTCTTGTAAAATCAACTTCCTGATTTCTGGGTTATTGGGCACATAAACACAGTCTTCAAACCATAGGGTATCGTGTTCATCCTCACGAAATCCTTTAGCCTTTCCTTTGCCCATTTTCTCCTTTATAGAGGCAACTTCCTTATCTGCCTTTTGGGCTTCTCTGATTTTGTCCATCAGTGTCGACTGAATCTCCAATGTTGCTACATAGCCTCTCGGAACTATTTCCAAACATAGCTCTCGAAGGTCCTCGGCTAACTCATTGGGTATTCCTCCCATCATTAGGGTATTGATGTGGCTCTTACGGCTCAATGCGTCTGCTACGACATTAGCCTTTCCGGGGTGATAATGCAATCTCATATCATAATCCTTGATAAGTTCTAACCATCTCCTTTGTCTGAGATTCAATTCCTTCTGTGTGAAGATGTACTTCAGACTCTTGTGATCCGTATATACTTCACAATGATTTCCAATGAGAAAATGTCTCCACGTCTTCAGGGCATGCACAACGGCTGCTAACTCCAAATCATGAGTGGCATAATTCAACTCATGGGGCTTAAGTTGTCGTGAAGCATACGAAACAACTCTTCCTTCCTGCATAAGCACTGCTCCAAGTCCTCGACGTGAAGCGTCGCAATACACCTCATAATCCTTAGTCTGATCTGGCAATATCAAAACTGGTGAGGTAACCAATCTTTTCTTCAACTCCTGAAAACTTGCCTCACAGTCCTCAGTCCATATGAATTTGTTATCTTTCTTCAACAATTCAGTCATAGGCTTAGCAATCCTTGAGAAATTCTCAATGAATCTTCGGTAGTATCCTGCGAGTCCAAGAAAACTCCGAATCTCTCCAACTGTCGTTGGTGCTTCCCAATTAGTTACGGTCTCAACCTTTGTGGGGTCAACTGCTATTCCTTCTCCGGATATAACATGTCCGAGAAATCCAACTTCCTTTAGCCAAAACTCACATTTGCTGAACTTGGCGTATAACTGATGTCCTCTTAGCTTCTCCAAAACCAATCGCAATTGTTCCTTGTGTTCCTCTTCATTCTTCGAGAAAATCAAAATGTCATCTATGAACACCACGACGAACTTATCCAAAAACTCCATAAACACTTTGTTCATCAGGTTCATGAAATAAGCTGGTGCGTTAGTCAGTCCAAATGACATAACGGTATACTCGTACAGTCCATATCTCGTGGTAAATGCAGTCTTGGGTATGTCTTGCTCCCGAATCTTCAACTGATGGTACCCTGATCGCAAGTCGATCTTGGAAAACACTTTGGCTCCTTGCAAACGATCAAACAGATCATTTATCATTGGTAGTGGGTACTTGTTCTTGATTGTTACCGCATTCAATTCACGATAATCAACAACCATTCTCAAAGATCCATCCTTCTTCTCCACTAACAAAATGGGTGATCCCCAAGGTGAAGAGCTTGGGCGTATATAACCTTTATCCAATAGCTCCTTAATCTGCTTCTTGATTTCTGCCAAATCATGTGCTGGCATCCTGTATGGTTGTTTCGATATCGGGCCTGTTCCTGGCAATAGTTCAATCAAAAACTCAATGTCTCTATCCGGTGGCATGCCTGGCAACTCTTCCGGAAATACATCAGGAAAATCCTTCACCACTGGTACTTCTTCCTGCACCACTCCTGATAAGCAATTTACTTGTGCTCTCCTCGGCTCGTGCCGTGATACATACTTAATCCTTCTTCCTTCTGGTGTGGTGAGCAAAATTGATCTAGTGGAGCAATCAATGTTTCCTCCATACTTTGATAACCAATCCATTCCTAATATCACATCAAATCCTTGGGATTCCAGAACTATTAGGTCTGAGGGGAAAACATAGTGTCCAATCCTTAGTGGCAGTCGATCACACCATTTACTAGCCATGTACTCTGCTCCGGGTGAGGTTACTAGCATGGGTGACCTAAGGGCTTGGGTCGGTAACTCATACTTATCCACAAATTCCCTTGATATGTATGAATGTGATGCACCAGTATCGAAAAGAACAACTGCAGTAAATGACTTAACCAAAAACTTACCGATTACTGCATCGGGCTGATCTTCAATCTCCTCCACATCAATGTGGTTCACCTGTCCCCTGTTGAAAGGGTTGGGCTTCTTTCCAGAGCTTCCATTGCCATTTCCATTCTGGCCTTCTGGACAGTCATTTGCATAATGCCCCGTCTTGCGGCACTTAAAGCAAGTAATGTGACTCAAGTCTACCTTGGATGGTGTTGACGGGTTGGTGCGATTTTGTCCGTTGCTTCCTCCATTCCCGTTCCCATTCTTAGTGCCATTATGGTTGTGCGAATTACCTCCTCCATGGGTATGCTGAAACTGAATTCCTGATTTAGGGGTATAACGAGTCTTCTGCTGAGCTCCAGAGTTATACTTCCCTTGTCCATACTTTCGCTTGCGGTTCTCAATTTG
This sequence comes from Triticum aestivum, assembly GCF_018294505.1. NCBI lineage: Eukaryota > Viridiplantae > Streptophyta > Magnoliopsida > Poales > Poaceae > Triticum > Triticum aestivum. The sequence goes on from NC_057801.1 coordinate 570,247,477, forward strand.
CTGCTGCTTTCCTTCAATCATAAGGGCTCGGTCTACTAACTCCTGGTAGTTATTGAAACTTGCTACCATCAACGGCATGCTGAACTCATCATTCAGTCCTTCTAGAAACTTCTCCTGTTTAGCCGCATCTGTAGCAATGTCATCTGGGGCATAACGTGCTAATTTGCTAAAGTCATCCACGTACTGGCCAACAGTCCTTCCTCCTTGGCGTAAGTTGCGAAACTCACGCTTCTTCATGGCCATGGCTCCTGCTGAGACATGGGCAGTGCGAAAAGCTTGCTGAAATTGATCCCATGTGACAGTGTCTACCGGGTAAGTGGCTGTGAAATTCTCCCACCATGCGGCTGCGGGTCCTTCAAGCTGATGTGCTGCAAACTTCACTCTTTCTCCATCTGTGCATCCTACAGTGGTCAACTCCCTTCCTATCTTGCGGAGCCAATCATCTGCTACAATCGGCTCGGTGCTACTGGAGTACACCGGCGGATTTAGTCTAAGGAAACGAGTCAAATGATCCGCAGGTGGTGGTGGTGGGTTGTTGTTGTTGTTGCCCTGGTTCTGCACCAATGTTTGAATCAGGGTGTTCTGCTGCTGGATCAGTTGGGTGATCTCTGGCGGGAAAACAAATCCAGGGTCGCGTCTCGGAGGCATCTGATGGGTTTAGAAAAGAAGAGAAATTTAGAATAGAATGAGGTCTAAGGGGAATCACTACCCAAATGCACATGAGCAAATGCGCACAAAATCACTCCATTCAATCAAACAAGGCTTACAACGATCTAACTATCGCAAGTGCGTGTACTATAATGTTTACATGGGGGAAATACTACTAATATGTGAGGGACTTCTACTAATTTGAACCGGTGGAAGATTCCATGATGTCTGCTCCAGCTTCGTCTTCAAAATCGGGTTCACTTGGATCCGAATCTGGGTCGTCGATGTTGATGTAGTCGCTTGGACAGTTGATATACTGGTCTTCATTCCTGAGTGCTAACTTCTTCTTGAGTTCTTCGATCTCATACTTAAGATCGTTATTGTGTCTTGCTAGAGCTACGATCTCGTCCATGTAGTCCTTGCGTGTAGTCTTTAGTTCTCCTTCAAGTTCGATGATCCTTCCCTTTGCATTCTGCAACTCCAACATATCATTGCACATCTGGTTCTCCTGGCGTCGAATGTGCTGGTTTAACTCCTGGATAAAAGCTGCAATGGATCTATCCTTCTTGGTGCTGACTATGTCCCATTTGTCATCTCGGCGTCCGCAAATCTGGTAGATGGTGTCCTTGAGGTCTTCTTGATAAACTTCTCCAATGCGTCCCATGGTGATATGAGCTGCCATGCTCTTTCCCAGACTCCAAGTTGGTGCACTGAAAACACTATCTATAGGCTTGGTGATTGGGGCGAATGTCCTTCCTGGAACGTGAGCGTGAATCTTCCAGCGCTCCTCTTCAGGCAGAGTGGCGTTGAAAGTCCCGGTGAAACTTGGTAGTCCAATGTTCAGGTACTTGGTAACTTCCTTCAAATGAAATCCAAATGGTGTGCCTTCATCCGGTTCGGTGTACTTGATCTTCGCGTCCTTCATCCTAAAGAGTAGAATAGATGAGGAGTTAGAAAATGAGAGGAGAGTAGTGATCTATGGCTTTAACTTAGTGGTCGTGTCCTACAGTCAGCGTGTGCTCTGATACCATCTCTGTAGCGACCAGACCCGAATGGATCAAGTCTCTGTGCTCAGGTGTCATCCCTGGATCAGTAATGCTGACACCACACATTACTTCGAAGGATTTATAGCAGAGTAGCAATCACACACTTATTACATCGATTGTCCAGAAGAGGACTTATTACAATAAATATGGCTTAAGGCCATCTAATAACGATAACAGCGGAAGGCTTGGAAGATAAGTGAGTCCATCAACTCCATCGGCATCACTGAGTATAGAACCACGACCTAAATTCCTTACTCGTCGTCTGAAAAGTCTGCAACATGAAAGTTGCAGCCCGAAAACGGGTCAGCACATGGAATATGCTGGCAATGTAACACATAGAGAGTAATGAAACAATAAGCCTATACTACATGCATATTTGGCTGGTGGTAAGGCTCTATGGTTACAGTTTTGCGAAAAGCCAATTTTTCCCTACATCAAAGGAAATAATTTTTGTTTAACTATCATGGTGGTTGTTAAACATTGAGAATGGTTGACAGCATCCTCAATCCCAATTAAAAGTACTCATTAAAACCCAATAGCTTTTATTAGAGGTAACATGTTGAGATTCACATGATATTCAATTACCAGATACTCAAAACGTCCATAACCGGGGACACGGCTAATCATGATTAGTTTATACACTCTGCAGAGGTTTGCGCACTTTTCCCCACAAGACTCGATCGCCTCCGCTTGATTCTCGCACTACAAGGTGTTTGAGAAACGGATGACCGAGACATAGTCTTTCAGAAGCGCTAGCACCTTACATGTGGGTAGACCGTACCAACCTACATCCCCTACATCAGCTAGCCTACCCGTAAGAGTTCGCACAACTTAATCAACTACGCCAGAGCCCATAATTGGCTTGTGGCTGCACACGGAAGTTTCCAGTTTGAAATATCTTATGATCCCTTAGAGCCTGGGTGGCGGTCCGAAGAAATACAGGCAAGTCCTGATGGAAACCAGGTGCCTCAATCCACCCAGATGTGTGTTTAGGTTGCCACCTTAGATAAACCATTAATTAACAATCTCACATCTGTCATGGATATTCACTCACCCAATCCACGTCTACTAGCATAGCATAGCATAATAAGCAAACGTAGAAGTAACTCCCAA
>NC_057801.1:570564950-570600568 GCF_018294505.1 Triticum aestivum
GGACGCGCTTGTCCGAAATGTAGGGTAAGTTACCAGCGTACCCCCACCGGTTTTGACACCGCAACGTGGAGCTTCATTTCCGGCTGAGGGGTAGAAGGGGGATTTCGCGTGTCTGGGCTGCGGGAGCGATTTTGGATGAGGAGGGAGTTCTCGCGCGCGTCCAAATTTTGGGATAACAAGGCGCGGCGCGGGTTGAAGAGGCGGGAGTTTCAAAGCAGGTGAGACAAGAGATACTCGAGCTTGAAAATTTCGGGATAAAAAGGTGCGGATTCCTTGTTCGGCAGAACAAACTTAACGTGTAAAAAAACAATTCATACAAGACACAAGAGAGTCATGTCCCCTTTTACTATATTGCTATAGATGCCATCGAAAAAACTACAAGAAAAATGTAAAAAAAATTGGGAGAACAAGATTACCCTGCACAGTACCAAATCGATTCACACTTCCCTCAACAACAACAAAAAACAAATCAATTCCCACCAAAGAAAGAGTAATGTCCCTTTTTATATGATTGCAGATGCCATGATCTTGAATTTCAATTTTTGAATCCACGTTATGTTGAATTCGAATACATTGTTAGGTGACCTTGCGGTTTATAATTGATGTAGTCGTACATTTTGATCTTCCATCATATATGAACATTTTACTCCACCTTGTGAACATATATATTGTCGTCTACCATATGGACTAAATTTGAATCAATTTTCCTTGTTTGAATACGATTGTTGTCAAGTTATACAATAATTTAAATATTATTTTGATAACAAAAAAACATGCATATAGTAGTAATCATATTTCACTATGAACTACATGTACCATACACTGTCCAATTCAAATATTTGTATCCATTTTATGTTGAATTCAAATCATAGTACATTATTGGTCTAGGTAGCGAGATGTTCGGGATAATGTAAACCCTGTTTTCATATGTATAATTTTTGGCTGAATTGGGACAAGTTTATAAGCTTCTTACAAAACCGGAGATTCTCTCAACAAGCCTCGTGGTTCCGAGAGGGAACGTGTCACCTTTGTGTGCGAAACGATATACGCTGCCTCCCTCCTGATTTTATTTACAGAGGCAACATAGAACTATATGAGTGCTCTATTAAAATTTGGAATTATTTCGGGTTCATTTGGCCTTTTTATACATTAATTGAGTTTCTGGACTTTTAATGTGCATAATCTAAATATGAATTGCATGCACATGCTCCGGTGCACCAAAGTGGGTTGAAAAATCACATGTGTGTCCTTGGTTGAATTTCTAGGTCCCATGGAAGAAATGAGAATTAAATTCAAACATCTGGGCATCATGACTCGGCCAAGAACATCGAGAAACTTAGATTTTAAATTCATGTAAATCGAAAACTCGCCTGGAAATCATGAAACTTGGCATGGTGTCATGTCATGGCACTAACATGTTGTGGTAAAAAATTGGGCCGATTTTGAAGCTCGTGGTTCTAAGAGGGAACGTGCCACCTTTGAGTGTGAAACGATATATGCTGCCCCCCTTGAGTTTCTTAACAAAGGCAACATAGAACTACATTAGTGCACTATTAAATTTTGGAATTATTCCGGGTTCGTTTGTCGTTTTTTATACATTAATCGAGTTTCTAGTCATTTAATGTGCATAACTCAAATTTGAACTACAAGAACATGCTCTCGTGCACCAAAGTTGGTTGAAAAATCACATTTGTGTCCTCGGGTGAATTTCTAGGTCCCATGCAAGAAATGAGAATAAAATTAAAACATCTGGGCATCGTGGCTCGGCCGAGAACATTGAGAAACTTGGTTTTAAAATTCTTGTAAATCCAAAACACGTCTGAAAATCACGAAACTTGTCATGGATGTCATGTCATGGTACTACCATGCTGTGGTAAAAAATTGGCCGAATACGAATAGATTTTGGTATAAGCTTCTTGCAAACCGAAGCTTCTCTCAAGAAGGCTCGTGGTTCTGAGAGGGAACATGCCACCTTTGAGTGCGAAACGATATACACTATCCCCCTTGAGTTTAGTTACAAAGGGAACATAGAACTACATGAGTGCCCTGTTAAATTTTGGAATTATTCCGGCTTCGTTTGGCCTTATTTACACATTAATTGAGTTTTTGGTCATTTAATGTGCATAATTCAAATTTGAACTACAAGCACATGCTCCCGTGCACCAAAGTTGGTTGAAAAATCACGTTTGTGTCCTCGGGTGAATTTCTAGGTCCCATGCAAAAAATGAGAATAAAATTCAAACATCTGGGCATCGTGGCTCGGTCCAGAACATTGAGAAACTTGGTTTTAAAATCATGAAACTTGGCATGGTGTCATGTCATGGTAGTACCATGCCGTGGTAAAAAAATTGGCCGAATAGGAACAAATTTTGGTATAAGCTTCTTGCAAATTGGAGCTTCTCTCAAGAAGGCTCGTGGTTCTGGGAGGGAACATGTCACCTTTGTGTGCATAATTCAAATTTGAAATACAAGCACATGTTCTAGTGCACCAAAGTTGGTTGAAAAATCACATGTGTGTCCTTGGGTAAATTTCTAGGTTCCATGCAAGAAATGGGAATGAAATTCAAAATTCTGGGCGTCGTGGCTGGGTTGGAAACATTGAGAAACTTAGTTTTCTAATACCTGTAACTCCAAAACACGCATGAAAATAATGAAACTTGGCTTGGTGCCATGACATGGCACCAACGTGCTGTGGTAATTTTGTAGTCCGATTTGCGAAGGTGCACACATTAACAATCAAGAAAGTCATTTTGGAACAAGTGCTGTCACGTTACAATCGGAAACACAAGTATTATTGAAACCGTGGGCGTTCTACTTACTAGTACCATTTACGTGTCGCCACGCGTCCCCATTTTTTATTAGCTAGGAGGTGCCGTGCATGGTAGCTATTTGAGTACGAGAGGCGTGCGATCAGACCCCTGCGCGTGCTTATCGGGAGGAGAGCCCTTTGACCTCCATCTGCCCCACCTCTCTCCCAAGGTCTCCATTAATGGCGCCCGAGGCTCTGTTTAATGGTGTGGCTATGTCGCACTCGACTGAGATTTAAGAGAGAAAAAAGAAAATCTGAAAGCAAGGATCTTGCTGTAAGATCTGACTGACCTATATAGCAACTACTGCGACTTATAGCAAGACTGATGAATATATAAGGACGATTAATTGTCTTACATAATCAGAAAGATAATTAAAAAAGCCACATGCGGCTATGCCCAAAATACACAAGGGCAAAATAAGAAGGAAGACAAGGATCTGGCTCGCTGATCTCTACTTTCTTGATGCGTTGCTGCAGGCCGCGGGAACTAGTCTCCGCGGCGAGCGGCGATGAGCTCTTTCGTGTCCTCAAGACGCTGCTTGAGAACATCCACGGGTTCCTCCACCAGCCTTTGGCACTCGTTGCGGAGCATGTCATTCTCGTCCATAAGTTTCTTGACGATGACGCCGGTCCTCTTCAACAAGGCACTGGTCTCCTCCTGCTGGTCTGCACTTCGGACGATCTTCTCCCTCAGCAGGTCGCGCTCGGCCCAGAGCCTCTCATTTCCCTCCCATAGTTGCCGGATGACGCCGGTAGCCTGTTCAAACGAGGCTTTCATGTCGTCCTACAACCTCGCCCAACCGGAGATCTGATTCATTTGGCTATGGATGATCGCATGCATGCGCCTGTAACAGTCGTCGCCTGCCCGTAAGAAATTTTCCCAGGCCGCCGTGGCGTGGCGGGACATCTCTGCTGCATTCACGGCGCGGTGGGACATCTCTGCTGCTTCCGCGGCGCGGCCAGACCAGTCTGCTGCTTCGACGGCGCGGCGGGACCTCCATGCTGCTTCAGTGGCACGGCGGGACCTCTGTGCTGCTACTTCCGCGCGGCGGGACATGTCGGCTGCTCTCGCAGCGAGGCGGGACATCTCTCGTGCTTCCGCTTCCATGCTCGCCTCTCCCTAGTGGCAATCTCTTGACCCAGAACTCACGCTGGCCATGGTAGACGCAAGGGAAGGATGCTGAATGACTTGTTTGTTTTTGTGGATGAGGAGTTGAGGAGGAATGTGCAGTCATCTTGGCATACTAGTATTTATAACCGAGTACTAATACGCTCCTAAGTGGGAAACCGTTTAGGTTGTGATCGGTGTGAACAGGTTTGCAATTCAATATAGCGTGGTACTAATATGCTCCTAAGAGGGAAACCATTTAGGTTGTGATCGGTGTGAACAGGTTTGCAATTCAATATAGCATGGAGTAATTTGGAATGTGACGAGACGCAAGCTCAAAATTTATTGACGGTTCTAGTTTCGAAGTGCGGCACTATTCCCGGATGGAGTAGTTCTTTTTCTACTCTCTCCTTTCCGGTTTTATAGGGCTTATCTCAAAATTTTAGCTTTCCCATTTTATAAGGCTCAATTTGGTTGTTCCCCAACACATGTTCAGATTCCAAGGTGCATTAAATCATTGCATGCAAGTATTAAGAGAAAATTGACCAATGCATGTACTTTATGCATGCATGCATTGCAATTAATGCATTGATAAACATAATTTTTTGAGAAAAACAAGAGCATTAATTAGGTGCTTTTGCAAACTACAAAAAATATACCACCACTCACCATCTTGGTTGGTGAGATTTTTGAATTAAGCCCAATAAACCGGAAAGGAGGGAGTACTGCTGTGTACGTGCAATAACTGGCACCGTCGTATTCATATCTTACGGTTAATGGGACGTTCGACAGGAATAGCCGCGTGGCGAGCTCTAGGCTATCTCTCGGGACTTCTCGCACGCACCATCGTGCAACCCACAAAAACTTGTACTCTGAGTTTAGTACATTATACAGGAAGAGAAGAGGTGCATGCACGCACTCGTCCTCTCACACACGCGTCTGTTTTTTCTTGAAAAGGAGGATGATGACCCTCGGCCTCTGCATCTGGGAGTCACACACGCATCTATAGCTACGAATTGTAGTGTTCTCAACCATTCGATTGGCTCTATCATGGATGTACCTATATACTAAAACATGTCTAGATACATCTATATTTTGACAAATGGAAGGCATGTATTGTGGAACGGAGGGAGTGCTTGTCATCAAAATGGATAAAAAGGGACGTATCTAGAACTAAAATACGTCTACATACATCTCCTTTTATCCATTTTGATGACAAGTAGTACTTCTTACCCAAAGGAACTTTATATCCAACAGACACAAAATATCCGTTCGACTATTGGAAATTACTGATTTGATGTCGAAGTAATTGCTGCATCGCCACCAAAACCCACCATTTCTTAAGCTAAAGTAGACCAAGGTAATCCCTATATTCGCATATTACTAAGATAAACAGAAGGCACTGTAGAAACATTTAGGACGTGAGCTTGTCAATCTGAATGTGGCGGGACACCAGCTTACCCTCGGCCAGCAGCTTGGGCGGAACTGTCAAGAAGGTCAGCTCCTGCACGTCAACGTCCCCGGAATCCTTGCCGCTTGTCACCTCTGTCGGTGTCAAAACCGGCGGATCTCGGGTAGGGGGTCCCGAACTGTGCGTCTAGGCGGATGGTAACAGGAGACAAGGGACACGATATTTTTACCCAGGTTCGGGCCCTCTCGATGGAGGTAAAACCCTACTCCTGCTTGATTGATATTGATGATATGGGTAGTACAAGAGTGGATCTACCACGAGATCAAGGAGGCTAAACCCTAGAAGCTAGCCTATGGTATGATTGTTGTAATGGTTGTTCGTCCTACGGACTAAAACCCTCCGGTTTATATAGACACTGGAGAGGGCTAGGGTTAGATAGAGTCGGTTACAATGGTAGGAGATCTACATATCCGTATCGCCAAGCTTGCCTTCCACGCCAAGGAAAGTCCCATCCGGACACAGGACGAAGTCTTCAATCTTGTATCTTCATAGTCTTGGAGTCCGGCCGACGATGATAGTCCGGCTATCCGAACACCCCCTAGTCCAGGACTCCCTCAGTAGCCCCTGAACCAGGCTTCAATGACGATGAGTCCGGCGCGCATATTGTTCGGCATTGCAAGGCGGGTTCCTCCTCCGAATAATTCATAGAAGATTGTGAACACCAGGATAGTGTCCGGCTCTGCAAAATAAATTTCCACATTCCACCATAGGGAGAATAATATGTACACAAGTTCAATCTGCTGACGTATTTTGTGGCATGACGTCACACCACCACCAAGCCTTCACTGGAATCGTTTTTTATTATACCACCTCAGCGCGTTTAGCGAAGCGGTTTCCTTGGCACGTCTTGTCGAAGCAGAGATCGTGTTCCCCTTATTCCGGGATTCCCATCAATACGGACGTGGGTAACCCAACCGCGCCATTGATGGTGGCGCTTGGGAGATAAGCGAGTTTTACCAGGCCGGTGGGACGCATAGTCTTCGTCCGCCCATATATAAGGGGATAAGGATCCACCTTTTTTACCTACGCCTTCTTCCTCCTTTGCTTATCCATCTCCGCGCACTCGAGCTCCAGCGCCCAAGTTCGCACACCTCGCCTCAACCTTCTCCAGCCATGTCCGGAGTGAGAGGCAAGTGGATGGCTTCCTACGTTACGGAGGGGCACATTAAAAAACTGCGCGGTGCCGGATACCTGTCTAGCGACATTGCGCACCGGCTGCCCGACAAGGGGCAGCTCATCCCCACCCCCAGGCCCCATGAGAGGGTCGTATTCCTTCCCCACTTCCTCCACGGACTGGGCTTCCCACTTCATCCCTTCGTCCGGGGGCTCATGTACTACTACGGCCTGGACTTCCACGATCTGGTGCCAAACTTCATCCTCAACATCTCGGCGTTTATCGTCGTGTGTGAGGCCTTCCTCTGTATCCAGCCCCACTTCGGCTTATGGCTAAAAACCTTCAATGTCAAGCCAAAGGTAGTGAAGGGCGTCCAAGCGGAGTGCGGAGGTGCCATGGTGGGAAAAATGCCCAACGTCCTCTGGCTCGAGGGCGCCTTCATGGAAACCATCAAAGGGTGGCAATCGGGGTGGTTCTATATCACCGAGCCGCGTGACCCTAAATGGGCTGCGGCCCCCGAGTTCAGATCTGGTTCCCCCATGCAGCTCACCTCCTGGAAAGAGAAGGGCTTGCTATGGGGTAGTTCGGAGGAGCTGACCAGACTCTAGTCCTGTCTCTTGACCCTGGTTAACAAGAAGCTCAAGCTTGTCAATGTGATCCAGGTCATGCTTGTCCGCCGGATTCCCCCCTACCAACAGCGGGCCTTCAATTTGTGAGAGTTCGATCCGGCACAACACCGGACCCTGAGCGTGCTCTCTGACACGACGTACGAAGCTGCCTGGAGGGTGCTGTTCAAGGGCGGAGAAGCCCCCGCATCCGCAACGGAAGACCGCGGATTCAGCACCAAGCGCCCGGCCGGCGAGGTAAGCTTTGTTATCCTCTATGGGACACTTATTTCTTTCATAGTTTGACTCTATGTGGGATCTAAAACTCCCAATGCCTTTAATAGGACTAGCAGAGGACGTCCGGACAGGTAGACTGTGTTGGAAATATGCCCTAGAGGCAATAATAAAAGTATTATTATTATATTTCTTTGTTCATGATAATTGTCTTTATTCATGCTATAACTGTATTATCCGGAAATCGTAATACACGTGTGAATACATAGACCATAATATGTCCCTAGTAAGCCTCTAGTTGACTAGCTCGTTGATCAACAGATAGTCATGGTTTCCTGGCTATGGACATTGGATGTCGTTGATAACGTGATCACATCATTAGGAGAATGATGTGATGGACAAGACCCAATCCTAAGCATAGCACAAGATCGTGTAGTTCGTTTGCTAGAGCTTTTCCAATGTCAAGTATCCTTTCCTTAGACCATGAGATCGTGTAACTCCCGGATACCGTAGGAGTGCTTTGGGTGTATCAAACGTCACAACGTAACTGGGTGACTATAAAGGTGCACTACAGGTATCTCTGAAAGTGTCTGTTGGGTTGACACGGATCGAGACTGGGATTTGTCACTCCATATGACGGAGAGGTATCTCTGGGCCCACTTGGTAATGCATCATGATAATGAGCTCAAAGTGACCAAGTGTTTGGTCACGGGATCAAGCATTACGGTATGAGTAAAGTAACTTGCCGGTAACGAGACTGAACGAGGTATTGGGATACCGACGATCGAGTCTCGGGTAAGTAACGTACCGATTGACAAAGGGAATTGAATACAGGGTTGTTTAATCCTCGACATCGTGGTTCATCCGACGAGATCATCGAGGAGCATGAGGGAGCCAACATGGGTATCCAGATCCCACTGTTGGTTATTGCCCGAGAGTCGTCTCGGTCATGTCTACGTGTCTCCCGAACCCGTATGATCTACACACTTAAGGTTCAGTGACGCTAGGGTTGTATGAATATGAGTATGCAGCATACCGAATGTTGTTCAGAGTCCCATATGAGATCCCAGACGTCACGAGGAGTTCCGGAATGGTCCGGAGGTAAAGAATTATATATAGGAAGTGTTGTTTTGGCCATCGGGAAAGTTTCGGGGTCACCCGGTATTGTACCGGGACCACCGGAAGGGTCCCGGGGGTCCACCGGGTGGGGCCACCCATCCCGGAGGGGCCAAGGGCTGAAGTGGGGAGGGGAACCAGCCCATAGTGGGCTGGTGCGCCCCCCTTGGCCCACCCCCTGCGCCTAGGGTTGAAACCCTAGGGTGGGGGGGGCGCCCCACTTTGCCTTGGGGGGCACTCCACCCCCCTGGCCGCCGCCCCCTTGGGAGATTGGATCTCCCAGGGCCGATGCCCCCCCTGGGGGCCTATATAAAGGAGGGCAGGGGGGAGGGCAGCCGCACCCTGTGCATTGGCGCCTCCCCCCTGCTACACCTCGTCCTCCTCCCGCAGCAGCTTGGCGAAGCCCTGCCGGAGTTCTGCTGCATCCACCACCACACCGTCGTGCTGCTGGATCATCATCAACCTCTCCTTCCCCCTTGCTGGATCAAGAAGGAGGAGACGTCTCCCGTCCCGTACGTGAGTTGAACGCGGAGGTGCTGTCCGTTCAGCACTTGGTCATCGGTGATCTGAATCACGGCGAGTACGACTCCATCATCACCATCCCCTTGAACGCTTCTGCACGCGATCTATAAGTGGTATGTAGATGCAATCTCACTCCCTTGACTTGTTGCTTAGATGAACTCGTAGATGGATCTTGGTGAAACCATAGGAAAATTTTTAATTTTCTGCAACGTTCCCCAACAGTGGCATCATGAGCTAGGTTTATGCGTAGTTCTCTATTGCATGAGTAAAACACAATTTTGTTGTGGGCGTAGATCTTGTCAACTTGCTTGCCACTACTAGTCTTTTCTTGCTTCAGCGGTATTGTGGGATGAAGCGGCCCGGACCAACCTTACACGTACGCTTACGTGAGACCGGTTCCACCGACAGACATGCACTAGTTGCATAAGGTGGCTGGCGGGTGTCTGTCTCTCCCACTTTAGTTGGAGCGGATTCCATGAAAAGGGTCCTTATGAAGGGTAAATAGAAGTTGACAAAATCACATTGTGGTTATTCGTAGGTAAGAAAACGTTCTTTCTAGAACCCAATTGCAGCCACGTAAAAGATGCAACAACAATTAGAGGACGTCTAACTTGTTTTTGCAGCAATTGTCATGTGATGTGATATGGCCAGAAGTTGTGATGAATGATGAATGATATATTGTGATGTATGAGATCATGTTCTTGTAATAGGAATCACGACTTGCATGTCGATGAGTATGACAACCGGCAGGAGTCATAGGAGTTGTCTTTATTTTTTTGTATGACCTGCGTGTCATTGAAGAACGCCATGTAAATTACTTTACTTTATTGCTAAACGCGTTAGCCATAGAAGTAGAAGTAGTCGTTGGCGTGACAACTTCATGAATACACGATGATGGAGATCATGATGATGGAGATCATGGTGTCATGCCGGTGACAAGATGATCATGGAGCCCCGAAGATGGAGATCAAAGGAGCTATATGATATTGGCCACATCATGTCACTACTATATAATTGCATGTGATGTTTATTATGTTTATGCATCTTGGTTACTTAGAACGACAGTAGTAAATAAGATGATCCCTTACAACAATTTCAAGAAGTGTTCTCCCTTAACTGTGCACCATTGCTAAAGTTCGTCGTTTCGAAGCACCACGTGATGATCGGATGTGATAGATCCTTACGTTCACATACAACGGGTGTAAGACAATTTTACACATGCAAAACACTTAGAGTTAACTTGACGAGCCTAGCATGTACAGACATGGCCATGGAACACAGAGACCGAAAGGTCGAACACGAGTCGTATGGAAGATACGATCAACATGGAGATGTTCACCGACGATGACTAGTCTGTCTCACGTGATGATCGGACACGGCCTAGTCGACTCGGATCGTGTAACACTTAGATGACTAGAGGGATGTCTAATCTGAGTGGGAGTTCATTGTAATAATTTGATTAGATGAACTTAATTATCATGAACTTAGTCTAAAAACCTTTGCAAATATGTCTTGTAGATCAAATGGCCAATGCTCATGTCAACATGAACTTCAACGCGTTCCTAGAGAAAACCAAGCTGAAAGATGATGGCAGCAACTATACGGACTGGGTCCGGAACCTGAGGATCATCCTCATAGCTGCCAGGAAACAATATGTCCTAGAAGGACCGCTAGGTGATGCTCCCGTCCCAGAGAACCAAGACGTTATGAACGCTTGGCAGTCTCGCGCTGATGATTACTCCCTCGTTCAGTGCGGCATGCTTTACACCTTAGAACCGGGGCTCCAAAAGCGTTTTCAGCAACACGGAGCATATGAGATGTTCGAGGAGCTAAAACTAGTTTTCCAGGCTCATGCCTGGGTCGAGAGATATGAAGTCTCTGACAAGTTCTATAGTTGTAAGATGGAGGAAAATAGTTCTGTCAGTGAGCACATACTTAAAATGTCTGGGTTGCACAACCGCCTGACCCAGCTGGACATTAACCTCCCAGATGAGGCGGTCATTGACAGAATCCTTCAGTCGCTCCCACCAAGCTACAAGAGCTTTGTGATGAACTACAATATGCAGGGGATGGTGAAGACCATTCCTGAAGTATTTTCAATGCTGAAGTCAGCAGAGGTTGAAATCAAGAAAGAACATCAAGTTATGATGGTCAATAAGACCACTAAGTTCAAGAAGGGCAAGGGCAAGAAGAACTTCAAGAAGGACGGCAAGGATGTTGCCGCGCCCGGTAAGCCAGTTGCCGGGAAGAAGTCAAAGAATGGACCTAAGCCTGAGACTGAGTGCTGTTATTGCATGGGGAAGGGTCACTGGAAGCGGAACTGCCCCAAATACTTAGCGGATAAGAAGGCCGGCAACACCAAAGGTATATTTGATATACATGTAATTGATGTGTACCTTACCAGTACTCGTAGTAACTCCTGGGTATTTGATACCGTTGCTGTTGCTCATATTTGTAACTCACAGCAGGAGCTGCGGAATAAGCGGAGACTGGCGAAGGACGAGGTGACGATGCGCGTCGGGAATGGGTCCAAGGTCGATGTGATCGCCGTCGGCACACTACCTCTACATTTACCTACAGGATTAGTTATAAACCTTAATAATTGTTATTTAGTGCCAAGTTTGAGCATGAACATTGTATCTGGATCTCGTTTGATACGAGATGGCTACTCATTTAAATCCGAGAATAATGGTTGTTCTATTTATATGAGAGATATGTTTTATGGTCATGCCCCTATGGTCAATGGTTTATTCTTAATGAATCTCGAGCGTAATATTACACATATTCATAGTGTGAATGCCGAAAGATGTAAAGTTGATAACGATAGTCCCACATACTTGTGGCACTGCAGCCTTGGTCACATTGGTGTCAAGCGCATGAAGAAGCTCCTTGTTGATGTACTTTTAGAGTCTCTCGATTACGAATCATTTGACACATGCGAACCATGCCTCATGGGCAAAATGACCAAGACTCCGTTCTCCGGAACAATGGAGCGAGCAACCAACTTGTTGGAAATCATACATACCGTTGTGTGCGGTCCAATGAGCGTTGAGGCTCGCGGAGGATATCGTTATGTTCTTACTCTCACTGATGACTTGAGTAGATATGGGTATGTCTACTTAATGAAACACAAGTCTAAGACCTTTGAAAAGTTCAAGGAATTTCAGAATGAGGTAGAGAATCAACGTGACCGAAAGATAAAGTTCCTACGATCAGATCGCGGAGGAGAATATTTAAGTCACGAATTTGGTACACACTTAAGGAAATGTGGAATCATTTCACAACTCACGCTGCCTGGAACACCTCAGCGTAACGGTGTGTCCGAATGTCGTAATCGCACTCTATTGGATATGGTGCGGTCTATGATGTCTCTTACTGATTTACCGCTATCATTTTGGGGATACGCTCTAGAGACAGCTACATTCACTTTAAATAGGGCACCGTCTAAATCCGTTGAGACGACACCGTATGAATTATGGTTTGTGAAGAAACCTAAGCTGTCGTTTCTAAAAGTTTGGGGATGCGATGCTTATGTCAAGAAACTTCAACCTGAAAAGCTCGAACCCAAGTCGGAAAAATGCGTCTTCATAGGATACCCTAAGGAAACCATTGGGTATACCTTCTACTTAAGATCCAAGGGCAAGATCTTTGTTGCCAAGAATGGATCCTTTTCTGGAAAAAGAGTTTCTCTCGAAAGAACTAAGTGGGAGGAAAGTAGAACTCGATGAAGTACTACCTCTCGAACGGGATAGTAGTGCAGCTCAGGAAAATGTTCCTGTGATGCCTACACCAACTGAAGAGGAAAATAATGATGATGATCAAGGTACTTCGGATCAAGTTTCTACTGAACTTCGTAGGTCCACAAGGACACGTTCCGCACCAGAGTGGTATGGCAACCCTATCCTGGAAATCATGTTGTTAGACAACGGTGAACCTTTGAACTATGAAGAAGCAATGGCGGGCCCAGATTCCATTAAATGGCTTGAAGCCATGAAATCCGAGATAGAATCCATGTATGAAAACAAAGTATGGACTTTGACAGACTTGCCCGATGATCGGCGAGCGATAGAAAACAAATGGATCTTTAAGAAGAAGATGGACGCGGATGGAAATGTTACCATCTATAAAGCTCGACTTGTCGCTAAGGGTTATCGACAAGTTCTAGGGATTGACTACGACGAGACATTCTCTCCCGTAGCGAAGCTGAAGTCCGTCCGAATCATGTTAGCAAATGCCGCATACTATGATTATGAGATATGGCAGATGGACGTCAAAACGGCATTCCTTAACGGACATCTTAAGGAAGAGTTGTATATGATGCAGCCAGAAGGTTTTGTCGATCCTAATAATGCTAACAAAGTATGCAAGCTCCAGCGATCCATTTATGGGCTGGTGCAAGCATCTCGGAGTTGGAACATTCGCTTTGATGAGATGATCAAAGCGTTTGGGTTTATGCAGACTTATGGAGAAGCCTGCGTTTACAAGAAAGTGAGTGGGAGCTCTGTAGCATTTCTCATATTATATGTAGATGACATACTCTTGATGGGAAATGATATAGAACTTCTGGACAGCATTAAGGCCTACTTGAATAAGTGTTTTTCAATGAAGGACCTTGGAGAAGCTGCTTACATATTAGGCATCAAGATCTATAGGGATAGATCGAGAAGCCTCATATGTCTTTCACAGAGCACATACCTTGATAAGATTTTGAAGAAGTTCAAAATGGATCAGTCCAAGAAAGGGTTCTTGTCTGTGTTGCAAGGTGTGAGATTGAGCTCGGCTCAGTCCCCGACCACGGCAAAAGATATAGAAGAGATGAGTGTCATCCCCTATGCTTCAGCCATAGGATCTATTATGTATGCCGTGCTGTGTACCAGACCTGATGTAAACCTTGCCGTAAGTTTGGTAGGAAGGTACCAAAGTAATCCCGGCAAGGAACACTAGACAATGGTCAAGAATATCCTGAAGTACCTGAAAAGGACAAAGGACATGTTTCTCGTTTATGGAGGTGACGAAGAGCTCGTCGGAAAGGGTTACGTCGACGCTAGCTTCGACACAGATCTAGATGAATCTAAGTCACAAACCGGATACATGTATATGTTGAATGGTGGAGCAGTAAGCTGGTGCAGCTGCAAGCAGAGCGTCGTGGCGAGATCTACATGTGAAGCGGAGTACATGGCAGCCTCGGAGGCAGCGCATGAAGCAATTTGGGTGAAGGATTTCATCACCGACCTAGGAGTCATACCCAATGCGTCGGGGCTGATCAAACTCTTCTATGACAACATTGGAGCTATTGCCCTTGCCAAGGAGCCCAGGTTTCACAAGAAGACCAGGCACATCAAGTGTCGCTTCAACTCCATCCGTGAAAATGTTCAAGATGGAGACATAGATATTTGCAAAGTACATACGGATCTGAATGTCGCAGATCCGTTGACTAAACCTCTCTCGTGAGCAAAACATGATCAACACCAGAACTCTATGGGTGTTCGATTCATCACAATGTAACTAGATTATTGACTCTAGTGCAAGTGGGAGACTGTTGGAAATATGCCCTAGAGGCAATAATAAAAGTATTATTATTATATTTCTTTGTTCATGATAATTGTCTTTATTCATGCTATAACTGTATTATCCGGAAATCGTAATACACGTGTGAATACATAGACCATAATATGTCCCTAGTAAGCCTCTAGTTGACTAGCTCGTTGATCAACATATAGTCATGGTTTCCTTGCTATGGACATTGGATGTCGTTGATAACGGGATCACATCATTAGGAGAATGATGTGATGGACAAGACCCAATCCTAAGCATAGCACAAGATCGTGTAGTTCGTTTGCTAGAGCTTTTCCAATGTCAAGTATCCTTTCCTTAGACCATGAGATAGTGTAACTCCCGGATACCATAGGAGTGCTTTGGGTGTATCAAATGTCACAACGTAACTGGGTGACTATAAAGGTGCACTACAGGTATCTCTGAAAGTGTCTGCTGGGTTGACATGGATCGAGACTGGGATTTGTCACTCCATATGACGGAGAGGTATCTCTGGGCCCACTCGGTAACGCATCATCATAATGAGCTCAAAGTGACCAAGTGTTTGGTCACGGGATCATGCATTACGATACGAGTAAAGTGACTTGCCGGTAATGAGACTGAACGAGGTATTTGGATACCGACGTACCGATTGACAAAGGGAATTGAATACGGGGTTGTTTAATCCTCGACATCGTGGTTCATCCGATGAGATCATCGAGGAGCATGTGGGAGCCAACATGGGTATCCAGATCCCGCTGTTGGTTATTGCCCGAGAGTCGTCTCGGCCATGTCTACGTGTCTCCCGAACCCGTAGGGTCTACACACTTAAGGTTCGGTGACGCTAGGGTTGTATGAATATGAGTATGCAGCATACCGAATGTTGTTCGGAGTCCTGGATGAGATCCCGGACGTCACGAGGAGTTCCAGAATGGTCCGGAGGTAAAGAATTATATATAGGAAGTGTTGTTTCGGCCATCGGGAAAGTTTCGGGGTCACCCGGTATTGTACCAGTACCACCGGAAGGGTCCCGGGGGTCCACCGGGTGGGGCCACCCATCCCGAAGGGGCCCAAGGGCTGAAGTGGGGAGGGGAACCAGCCCATAGTGGGCTGGTGCGCCCCCCCTTGGCCCACCCCCTACGCCTAGGGTTGAAACCCTAGGGTGGGGGGGGGGGGCGCCCCACTTTGCCTTGGGGGGCACTCCACCCCCCTGGCCGCCGCCCCCTTGGGAGATTGGATCTCCCAGGGCCGGCGCCCCCTCCTGGGGGCCTATATAAAGGAGGGCAGGGAGGAGGGCAGCCGCGCCCTGTGCATTGGCGCCTCCCTCCCCCTGCTACACCTCGTCCTCCTCCCGCAGCAGCTTGGCGAAGCCCTGCCGGAGTTCTGCTGCATCCACCACCACGCCGTCGTGCTGCTGGATCAACATCAACCTCTCCTCCCCCCTTGCTGGATCGAGAAGGAGGAGACGTCTCCCATCCCGTACGTGTGTTGAACGCGGAGGTGCTGTCCGTTCAGCACTTGGTCATCGGTGATCTGAATCACGGCGAGTACGACTCCATCATCACCATCCCCTTGAACGCTTCCGCACGCGATCCACAAGTGGTATGTAGATGCAATCTCACTCCCTTGACTCGTTGCTTAGATGAACTCATCGATGGATCTTGGTGAAACCGTACGGAATTTTTTAATTTTCTGCAACGTTCCCCAATAGACTATCCGGCTCCCCTTCCCGAAGACCCAGCGGACACCCGTTTGACGGGGCTTCTGGTTCCGGCCCTTTACCTGGTGCCGGATAAGAAGGCCAAGAAGAAGGCCATGGGAACCCGAAGGAGTTCCCGGCACCAAGTGGTATCGGACTCATCGTCCGATGGCTCCGAGGCGGACTCCTCCCCCGAAGACGAGGAGGAGAAAGAGGACTCTCCCCAGGAGGGGGGAGAGCGGAAGAGGAAGGCTTGCCCAACGGGGGAGGCCGAAGGGCCCAAGAAGGGGAGGACCCTTCCTTCGGACTGCTCCACCAACGCCGACGACGGCGACGAGGAGTGGCCCTCAAGGGCCAAGCCCCTGGCACGATCGTAAGTATCCGGATTCCTGAGTGATTTATAATTTCTCTTTTGTGCCACATAGTGTCCTTCTAATGCCGCACACTACCTGTATTCCGGTCGAGGAGGATCTTCCCGCTTCATCCAGCGGGTCCTTGGCTCCGTCGGATGTAGATTCCATTCCGACCACCTCCACCCCTCGCGATGCTGAGGACGCCGATGTGGGATCCCAGGAGGGGACCCGCCAAGAGGGGGAGGCTCCGGAGGTGCCACAAGGCAACCTCCCGGACTTCGTGCCGGACTCTGTGCCGGAACCCGCAGTGGTTCCGGAGTCCGGCAGGCGGCCCCTTCGTAAGAAGGGCAAGACCGTGACACCGGCAGCCTCCGTCCAACCAGAGGCGCCGGACAACTTGTTGGAAGCACTCAACGGCGCTTCCATCAAGGAAGAACACCGCACTATCATGAGTGAGGTGATTCAGAAGGTTCAGCTCGCCAAGAGCGGGCTGACCGAAGCCTGCAGCAGCCTTCTAATAGGCTTTGAGGTAAGAAGTTTTAAAATGTGCAATGTAATACCGCATAGACAGTAGCCCCTGATGCTCGGTTCGATGTTCGGAAAGAAAAACCGGACTGAGGATCTAAAAAAGATATACGCAGGAGTTCTAAAAATTATGTCAATATGGGTTTGCAGGCTGCGCTGCTGACCTCTGCCGCACTGACTGCGGAGGTCGATGCTTTGAAGCAGAACCTCGAGCGGTCCGAGAACGAGCTCGACCTTGCCAAGAAGCAGCTCGAGGACAAAGAAGGTGAGTAACACCGTATTAAATTTGTACCTTACAGAAAAGGATTTTGGTTGCAGTAGAAATGACCAGGATAACATGGGCACTGCAGGGGCCACGAACAAGGTGGTGACCCTGAAGGAGGCCGTGTCCGCGGCCGAACGTAATGCGGCCACGGAACGAGCGGAGCGAGCGAAGCAGGAGGCGCGGGTGGCGGAGGTGCGGCAAGAGCTCCAGGCTCTCATGGAAAAGCATGAGAGTTTGGAGTGCAACTCGAAGACTCGAGAGTCCGAGCTTGCCTCGGCTCTTGAGAGTGCCAAAGCCGCTAAGGCCGAGGCCCATAAGGCCCTCCAGGAGATTGAGGCGGTGAAGAAAATAGCGGCGGGTAAGGCATTTTTCATGCAAATCAAGCATGTGAATATGAATTACCTGCTACTTACCCGAATTTGGAGCTCTCCAGGGGCGTTTGCAGATCTGCCTCGCAGCGTGTCCGATGCCGCCGCATTCTACCGGGCCGAGGAGGGGAGCTCAACGGAGAAGGTCTTCTGGTCTCAGTATGCTGAGGCCGGACATCCGGTGCCCCTTAGCGACCAGCTGAAGCAGCTGGTCGAGCTCCACAAGGTAGCCGAGCAGGCCATGAAGGGCCTCATAGTCCGGCTGTGGCCTGAAGAGGCCATGCCTGGGAACTACTTCGGCATCGTGCGGCGGCTGGTGGATGCGTGCCCTTGGGTGGAAGTCATCAAGCGCTCCGCCTGCATTGAAGGTGCCCGTCGGGCCCACGCAAAGGTGCACTGGGGCAGGCTGGATGCTGAGAGGCTCCTGGCAGACGCGCCGCCGGCGGGCAAGGAGTATCGTACGCCCGAAATGTATTATAAGAGTGTCCTGAAGGGTGCCCGCAAGATTGCGGATGAGTTCCCCAAAGATGTAATATTTGAGTAGACTCGCAATGTGTTATCCTGTGCGCTAAAAACTTTGTTCATATGCGCTAAGCAACGCTTATTAATTTAAAATATTACCTTCTGTGCGGCCGTTTATCAAATCTGAGAGATGGCAAGTCATCGGCTTCAGCCCCCAAGCCACGAGTGCTGGGGTGTTCGGGATAAACTTGAGCGCTCTTGTTCCCATTTTTGGGTCCATCTAGGGAGGCGCTCAACACAACGAACAATGCAACTGGACTTATAATGCTTGAACACTCTCACTTAGCCATAGAATTCTATAATTTTAAATTTCGGTGAAGCCCCTAGTGTTCGGAAGACCGAATTCGGGGCGCTATCCACGCCTGGGCCGGACACAGCCGGTTCCTCGCTCTAAGCGGCATAAGTCTTTAGGGACTCGAAAAGACCTCTCGAACAGCGACCAGCTCTCGCCTTATCATGACGGTCAGTTTTAGCTTTCTCCACTGAGGCGCTCGCCTAGCTCAACCGGGGCGCAATCGCAGTGGTTCTCCCAGTGCTACCTTAGCCGATAGAACGGAACGTAAGCCACCAAAACATGGGAGCCGGGCAGACCCAACTATCGACCCAAGACATGATTCGGAGCCAATGCATATAATGCTATAAGTTCAGGGTGCCGCACTTGTGAAAGTGTTCGGACTTATCACACCATAATGCGGGGAACATAAGCCCCTGGTGTATTCAGCCGTACCAAAGTGTACGATGCAAGATGTCATAAATGAACATATATGTAAAAAAAGGAATGCAATTGTAAGCAAAAGGTGATGCATTGTTTATTCAAGGAATTCTGCTATGAGTGCAGAACGATACAAATAGTGCGGTAAGCAAGGGTTTGGACTATTAGACATGTCTCCCTCCAGGGGTAGGCTGCGGAATGGCATATTAACAGATTTAATGCTCATAATGGAGACCACCCGAGTGTTCGTCGTAGCCATTGTCTCTCCCTGGCTGTTGCATCGTGAGTTCGGCAGATCTACTACCGGACGGGGCCTCTGGTGAACGGAGTCCTGTGAAAAAGAAGAAGAAAAAAGAGTGACACACTTGGGAGCCCCTTGTGTTGTTGAGCCGCACTCTGGGCCTGTTGTGGTCGTTCCCCTCCCCCTATGCCCATGGTATCTTCAGAGCGTAATGATGTACGCGAAGGGCTATTCTTGCAATCATGCGAGGGCTGGGGTTGGGGCCGCATTGCTACGCGTGCTCGGAACGTGCCAGGTGGTCTTGATGTATGTTACTCCGGGCACGTTTGGCCATGTCCGGTCGTTTAACGGCCGGACTCAAGAATTGCCTTAAGAGGCTGCTCTGTACTTCTGCCGCGAGAGCCGCTGTGTGTTCCTCCGTTCGGAGCGAGCGTTCAGTGTTTCCATTGACCGTGATGACTCCACGAGGGCCTGGCATCTTGAGCTTGAGGTATGCGTAATGCGGCACCGCGTTGAACTTTGCAAACGCGGTTCGTCCAAGCAGAGCGTGATAGCCACTGCGGAACGGGACTATGTCGAAGATTAACTCCTTGCTTCAGAAATTATCCGGGGATCCGAAGACCACTTCCAGTGTGAGTGAGCCTGTACAATTGGCATCAACACCAAGGTTTAATCCTTGAGGGGTCTATGCCCATCTTGCACACTGTATCCTGATAAAGCAGGTTCAGGCTGCTGCCGCCGTCCATCAGGACTCTAGTGAGGTGAAATCCATCGACGATTGGGTCTAAAACCAATGCGGCAAATCCACCATGGCGGATACTGGTAGGGTGGTCCCTTCGATCGAAAGTGATCGGGCAAGAGGACCATGGATTGAACTTCGGGGTGACTGGCTCCATCGCATATACGTCCCTAAGTGCACACTTCCGCTCCCTCTTGGGTATGTGGGTTGCGTATATCATGTTTACCGTCCGCACTTGTGGGGGGAAACCCTTCTGTCCTCTACTGTTCGGCGGCCGAGTCTCCTCCTCGTCATCGCTGTGCAACCCCTTGTCATTGTTTTCGGCAATTAACTTGCCTGCCTGCTTGAATACCCAACAATCCCTGTTGGTGTGGTTAGCTGGATTTTCGGGGGTGCCATGTATCTGGCAAGAGCGATCGAGTATTCGGTCCAGATTGGATGGACCCGGAGTAGTTCTTTTGAATGGCTTTTTCCGCTGACCGGGTTTAGAGCCCCTGAATCCGGCGTTGACTGCCGTATCCTCAGTGTTATCGCCGTTAACGCGGCGTTTGTTTTTGTTGCGACGCGACCTGCCATTGTGGTCCTTGTTGTCCGGACTGCCAGAATTTTTGCTGAGGTTGTTACTGCGAGCTAGCCAGCTGTCCTCTCCCGCACAGAAGCGGGTCATTAGTGATGTGAGGGCTGCCATGGATTTCGGCTTTTCCTGTCCTAGGTGCCAGGCCAGCCACTCGTCGCGGATGTTATGTTTGAAGGCTGCGAGGGCCTCTGCATCCGGACAATCGACGATTTGATTTTTCTTTGTTAAGAACCATGTCCAGAACTGTCTGGCCGATTCATCTGGCTGCTGAATTATGTGGCTTAGGTCATCGGCGTCTGGTGGTCGCACAGATGTGCCCTAGAAGTTGTCGAGAAATGCGGCTTCCAGGTCCTCCCAACACCCAATTGACTCTGCTGGCAAGCTGTTAAGCCATTGCCGAGCTGGTCCTTTAAGCTTGAGTGGGAGATACTTGATGGCATGGAGATCGTCACCGCAGGCCATATGGATATGAAGGAGATAATCTTCGATCCAAACCGCGGGGTTTGTTGTGCCATCGTAGGATTCAATGTTCATGGGTTTAAACCCTTCAGGGATTTGATGATCCATTACTTCATCTGTGAAGCATAGTGGATGTGCGGCGCCTCTATATTGAGCAATATCACGACGTAGCTCAAGAGAGCTTTGTCTGCTGTGTTCAGCCCGGCCGGAGTTGCTGTATCCGGCGCGACGGTAGTCGTCATGGGTCGTGGGGCGCCCACGTGATCCATAGATAGATCTTGATTGTCTTGCCTTATCCTCCAATATATCCCGCAAGTCCGGCGCATTCCCCCGTGGCTTCGCGCTTTTCGAGCGGTGCCGGGGTACGGTTCTGGTGGAGGGCCTGGATGCCTCTCTATCACGGCCACGAGGTGGTCGGTCTACCGTATTGTGCGCTAGTGATGAAGGTTTATATGCCTCCTCCTCTAATCGGGGGAGCAACTTGCGTTTTGGGTAGCTTTTGGAAGGGCGTTGGAGTTCATACTCTTCGGCGCGAGGACCTCGGTCCATCTGTCGGCCAGCAGGTCGTGATCAGCTCGAAGCTGTTGCTGCTTCTTATTTAGGTTGTTCGCCGTGGCCATTAGCCTGCGTTTAAAACGCTCTTGTTCAACGGGATCCTCGGGCACGACAAATTCGTTGTCGTTGAGGCTTGCTTCGTCTCCGGAGGGAGGCATGTAATTGTCATCCTCATTGTCTGTTGCTCTCTCTTGAGGGCTGGCTTCCCCGTCCTCCTGTGCTGAATCTTGCTGGAGGGGGTTGTCTTCGGCACTCTCTGGGGTGTTATTATCTCCGGTGCTGGAATCTCCATTTTTGCTGTGGCGGGATTTAGAGCAGCGCCGCTGACGTCGGCGCTTGGGCTATTTCTTAGAGGAATCTGCCTCCGCTGCTTCTTCGCCGTCCCCATCCTTTGGGGTGTCCACCATGTATATGTCGTATGACGAGGTGGTCTTCCAGTGCCCCGTAGGCGCTGGTTCTTGTTCGTCTCCGGCATCGTCGTCCATACCGTCGATGTCTTCGGAGTCGAATTCTAGCATGTCGGTTAGATCGTCGACAGTGGCTACAAAGTGGGTGGTGGGTGGGCTTCGAATTTCTTCGTCGTCCGCATCCCAACCATCCTGACCGCAGTCCGGCCAGGGCTCTCCTGATAACGAGAGATACTTTAGCGAATTCAGGATGTCGCCAAAGGGTGAGTGCTGAAAGATGTCCACAGTGGTGAACTCCATGATTGGCGCCCAATCGGATTCGATCGGCAGGGGCGCAAGAGGTTCGGAGTCCGGCAAGGAGTCCGGCACCTCGGAGTCACGAGCTTTGCAAGGGACAAGGTCAGTATTCGGCACCATCGCCATAGAAGTTGCATCCCCCGAGGCGGTGTCCAGCCACCTGTCCTCAATCTGCGCGGTCGGCTCCGAACTATGGGTCAGAGCGGACTCGTGTGCGCCCTCCAGGGTACTGTCCGTCGGCAGAGCTAAGTCATGCCCATTGTGACAGTGCGGCACGCTCGGCTGTGGCTCGAATCCATTGAAGATCAAGTCTCCGCGGATGTTAGCCGTGAAGTTTAGGCTTCCAAACCTGACCTGATGGCCAGGGGCGTAGCTTTCAATCTGCTCCAGATGGCCAAGTGAATTGGCCCGCAGTGCAAAGCCACCGAACACGAGATCTGTCCGGGGAGCAAATTCTCACCCTGGATTGCGTTGTTGTTGATTGAAGAAGCCATCAAGCCTATCGGTGACGACACAGAGGAACTCTCAATGAAAGCAACAATGTCGGTGTCAAAACTGGTGGATCTCGGGTAGGGGGTCCCGAACTGTGTGTCCAAGCGGAAGGTAATAGGAGACAAGGGACACGATGTTTTTACCCAGGTTCGGGCCCTCTCGATGGAGGTAAAACCCTACTCCTACTTGATTGATATTGATGATATGGGTAGTACAAGAGTGGATCTACCACGAGATCAAGGAGGCTAAACCCTAGAAGCTAGCCTATGGTATGATTTTTGTAATGGTTGTTCGTCCTACGGACTAAAACCCTCTGATTTATATATACACCGGAGAGGGCTAGGGTTACACAGAGTCGGTTACAATGGTAGGAGATCTACATATCCGTATCGCCAAGCTTGCCTTCCACGCCAAGGAAAGTCCCATCCGGACATGGGACGAAGTCTTCAATCTTGTATCTTCATAGTCTTGGAGTCCGGCCGACGATGATAGTCCGGCTATCCGGACACCCCCTAGTCCAGGACTCCCTCAACCTCCATTTCCACCTTGACGGTGTTGGTCGTGCCTTTGAGCTCCCCTGGCGGGCCGTTCACCCACAGCTCGGCCACGTAGTGCGGCAGTGGGGACGCCCCCGCTCTAATGCAGACGACCGACACGGTGATAGGCGCGCCGATGTCGAGCACGCCACCGACCAAGAAAAATGCGCAGCCGTCCTCCTCGGCGAACAGCAAGAGCCGTGGCTCCGATAGTGGCACTTCAGCTGGAGCACCTTGCCGTACTAGATCCTGTGCATGGGCATGGGATCCGCGGTGCTGATGTGGTGGTAGAGCGCCGGCGACGGGCCTTCGTAGCCGCAGACGGGCACGGGGCATTTGCAGGGCGCGAGCGGACACACGCTCTGGTGATCGGCGAGCTTGTGGTAAGTGATGTAGAGCCCACAGCCTTCGTGCGGGCACTCCACCCTCACCGACGAAAGGACGGAGTCCACCGCCGTGTTCCACATGTCGAAGCCACCGCCGCGCTCGCACTTCTGGCACTGCCGCTGGTTCCCGGGGCGCTCGACGCGGCAGTCCGCGCAGTCCAGGTGCCCTCCCTTGCACTATAGAAATCAATCGAACATCACATCAATCAAGAAACCTGCACCTTGCTCAATCAGCCGAACGGACGAGGTGTATTCAAACCTCATACACTAGAGGCGTCAAGGGGCGGAGGCACAAGGGGCAGTGGAGCACGGTGAGGTCCATCGAGACCTTAGAGAGCTCCATCATCAGGTCCTGTTCGGTCTGCATGATCTCGCCCTCCTCGTGCACAACCATCTCTCGACTTGGGCCGGGGCATTACAAAGCTTTACCGTCACATATTTTATACTACTTCAAGGTGCATTAAATCAACACATGCAAGTATCAAAAGGAGAGTCACGGCATGCATGCATGCGTTGTAATTAATGCATCGGTAAATGCAAATTATTGAAATATATCGAGTGCAGTGCTTTGACGTGTCGCGTCAACTCGTACATCAACGAGAAGTTTGATTATTCTCTCCCTCGCGGACTTAACTACAGTTGCCTTTGGCTGTATGACAGTGTAACGCCCTCGATGCGGCTATATCTCCCACGTGTCGAAGCACGACTTAGAGGCATAACCGCATTGAAAGCAATGTCGCAAGTGAGGTAATCTTCACACAAGCCCATGTAATACATAAGGGAAAGAGATACATAGTTGGCTTACAGTCGCCACTTCACACAATACATAAATAAACATCCATCATTCAGTTTACACTCAAGGTCCGGCTACGGAACCAAAATAAAAGAAGACTACCCCAAATACAACACAGATCCCCGATCGTACCAACTGGGCTCCACTACCGATCGTCTGGAAATGAAACATAGTAACGACCAAGGGCCTCATCAAACTCCCACTTCAGCTCAGTTGCGCCATCTGCGCTGGTATCATTGGTACCTGCATCTGTTTTGGTAGAATATGTGAGTCACGGGGACTCAGCAATCTCACACCCGCGAGATCAAGACTATTTAAGCTTAAGGGAAGGTTGGTGTAATGAGGTGGAGCTGCAGCAAGCGACTAGCATATATGGTGGCTACAATCTCAAAAGAGAGTGAGAAGAGAAGCAAGGCACGGTCGTGAAGCTAGTAGCGATCAAGAAGTGATCCTAGAGCAACCTGCGTCAAACATAACTCCAACACCGTGTTCACTTCCCGGACTCTGTCGAGAAGGGACCATCACGGTTACACACGCGGTTGATGTATTTTAATTAAGGTCAACTTCGGGTTTTCTACAACCGGACATTAACAAATTCCCATCTGCCTCATAACCGCGGGCATGGCTTTCGAAAGATAATACCCTGCAGGGGTGTCCCAACTTAGCCCATCATAAGCTCTCACGGTCAACGAAGGATAAACCTTCTCCTGGGAAGACCCGATCAGTCTCGGAATCCCGGTTCGCATGACATTTCGACAATGGTAAAACAAGACCAGCAAGACCACCCGACTGTGCCAAAAAATCCTGATAGGAGCTGCACATATCTCGTTCTCAGGGCACAACGGATGAGCAATCCGTACAACTAAAACCAGACCTCAAGTTTCCTTGAGGGGGCGCTGCAAAGGGCTCTAGTTTGGACCAACACTCAGAGGAGCATTGGCCCGGGGGGGGGGGGGTTAAATAAAGATGACCCTTGGGCTCACGAAAACCCAAGGGAAAAAGGCTTAGGTGGCAAATGGTAAAACCAAGATTGGGCCTTGCTGGAGGAGTTTTATTCAAAGCGAACTGTCACGGGGGTCCCATAAATCACCCAACCGCGTAAGGAACGCAAAATCAAGGAACATAACACCGGTATGACGGAAACTAGGGCGGCAAGAGTGGAACAAAACACCAGGCATAAGGCCGAGTCTTCCACCCTTTACCAAGTATATAGATGCATTAACTAAAACAATAGATATTGTGATATCCCAAAATATCCATGTTCCGACCAGGAACAAACTTCATCTTCACCTGCAACTAGCAACGCTATAAGAGGGGCTGAGCAAAAGCGGTAACATAGCCAATCAACGGTTTGCTAGGACATGGATGGTTAGAGGTTTGACATGGCAATATGGGTGGCATGATATAGCAAGTGGTAGGTATCGCAGCATAGGCATAGCAAAAGAGCGAGCATCTAGCAAGCAAAGATAGAAGTGATTTCGAAGGTATGGTCATCTTGCCTGCAAGGTTCTCAGAGTTGTCGAAGGCTTGATCCTCGTAGGCGTTCTCAACAGGTTCCTCGTTCACGGACTCATCTCCCGGCTCTACCCAAAGCAAGAACACAAGCAACGCAACCACAATCAAACATGGAACAATGCACAAGCAACATGATGCAATACATGACATGCTATGCGGGATGTGACGTGCAATGTATATGTGTGCTCCGGAAGGAAAATGATGAACAAGGCAACAACTTGGCAAACCAAGTATGGCGCTGGAAAGATGAGATGATTTCGGTTGAAATCGATATAAAGATCACCGAAATCGGATGCACGGTTTGCAAATGACAAGCAAAACAAGAATGCCGCGAATCTGCGTTTAACAGCACGATGCTACTTAGCATGCAACAAGGAACTAAGCTACAGCACCCCAACATAAAAACAAAGCATATGGCAGTGATCTACAGGAGATGCTTAACAAAAGAGGAACACTGAGCTACGGCTAAATCACATCATAACAGGTTCAAACAAGCATGGTGAAAGTGCAAAAAAATATCAGGTTCACAGACTTAGTGAAAATACTAGCATGCCAGAAATTAACATCAGGAAGGCATGTTTAGAGCAAGCAAACAACAAGCTACAGGATCTTATAATAGCAAAACAAGGCATGACATGATTCTACTCAAAGCATAGATCAAAAGTCCCTTACTGACCATAAGCCAAAAAGGACCATAAGAAATGATGGCACCCATGTAAACATAGCAAGTTTTATTAACAGTTCCAGACAGTGAAATTTCAGGACATGGCAAATACAGATTCAACATGGCATCTTTACAAGCTTGATTAACTCACTACCAGGCATATCATGGCATGGAACAAGTACTAGCATGAAGTAGGCATGAAAAAGAAGCTATCCTTGTGCAAAACAACCTCATAGCATGCTTGGGATAAACCACACACAAATGACAAGACCACATCATG
This sequence comes from Triticum aestivum, assembly GCF_018294505.1. Taxonomy (NCBI): domain Eukaryota; kingdom Viridiplantae; phylum Streptophyta; class Magnoliopsida; order Poales; family Poaceae; genus Triticum; species Triticum aestivum. Next base: position 570,591,847 of record NC_057801.1, read on the forward strand.
ATGTAAAATGACATGTTCATGAATTTGCTCAAATGCAGAAACTAATGCCACCACTGGATTGGTGGGATTTTTCTACCCCAAAAACATATATAATATGTTGGGGTTGCTGTAGAAAAATATTCACAAGTGCATTAAGTCAAAACGTGCCTAAAATGGAATATGACAGAAATGGCATTTTTCCATAATTGGAAACGTCCAGAAAAGGACTTGCCCGAAATGGAAAGGTACTACATGCCAGAAATGGTATATTCGCAGGAACAAAATAAAAGACCTAATAATAATAAAAAATAAATAAATAAAAAAACAGACAGGCTAAGAGAGTATGACAGGTGGGGCCACCCTGTCATACGCACAGTGCAAGAACTGGATTAAAAAGGGGGAGGGTTAATATGCAGCCGCGGGGGTTCGAACCCGGGTCTCCACGGTGTGGCTCTGCTACTGCAACCACTGGGCTAGGCGGGCGCTGCCGATAGGGGAAGGGCTTCGGCCCCTTTTGGAAAGGCGCCAGGTCGCGCAACTCTGTTGCAAACAGAGAGGACGACGGCGCCGGCGAGGGAAACGACGACAACCAGTGGGCACAGGGCCTCCGGCGGCCGTGCGGAAAGGGAAAAAAAGGACGCGCGCATCTACGAGGGAAAGCAGGGGCGCTCGAGCTCGAGCAGTTGCTCGACTCGGGGCCATGGCGTCCGCGGCGAGCGGCAGAGGGAGGACCCGGAGCTGCGGGAGGCTTGCAGGGTGCGCGCGAAGGCGTAAGCGAGTGCGCGAGCGCGCTACGGGAGCACGAAGAGGGGGAACCGGAGCGGGGACATGCAAATCACGCTACGGTTGCACCGCACTGCACCAACAAATTCAGAAACGCCGGAGCACTGCGAGCGCGGAAAAGACACGGATCGGACACGCCCTACGGTTGCCTAAATGCCAGGGAAAAGGATGGGAGAGGGAGGTGCGTTACCCAGCTCACCCAAGGACACGGAGTAGTCGACGGAGACGAGCTGCCGGCGACGCGGTGGAGCTCTGAATCATGGCGCATTTTCTTACCAAGAGGTAGGAGGAAGCAGGGGACGTCGATGAACTCGTCGTCCAGGCACCGTAGTCGACGTCGTGGAAGGAGACGACGGCGAGGAAGAAGATGGACACAAACTGCGGGGTTTGGAGTGGCCGGAGAGCACGCCGGCGACGAGGCGCGCTCCCAGGTGCACTCGGGATGGGGCGGAAGCGGCAGATCTGGTGGCTAAACTTACCTGGAAACGGCGGCGGCGGACGAGGGAAACCCTAGGCGATGCGAGGGACACGGGAGCTGGGGCTTAAAAGGGCTAGGGCGAGTGGACGAGCTCACGCGCGCTCGTGCTCGCGGTCCCCATGGCGACGGCGAGAGGAGAGGGAAAAGGTGGGTGCAGGAAACAGGGGAGGCGCTGACAAGCGGGGCCGACCTATCCACGTGTCGAGGGTCTAGCGGGGGTGCGCGCTTGCGTGGGTGAGAAAAGACGAGGGCGCGAGCGGGCTGGCTGGCGCTCTGGCTGGGCTGGCTGGCTGTGCGGGGCGCTAGCTGGGCCGGCCTGGGAGGCCGAGGCCCAGGGGGGGTTGCTGCGCTGGCTGCTGCTGCTGCTGCTTCATTTCTATTTAAATAAACAGAAATAGAAACAGAAAATCTCAGGAAAAAGGGAGAGGAGATAGAGCATAAAGAAAATACTCTCCAACTCCTGGAATTATCCACTATTTTAATAAATTGCATTGGGCATTTTTAGAGGTAGAAAAATAAGACAAGTTTGAAATATTTTCAAACTTGTGTCATTTTTGAACCTGACCAAAACAACTTCAAATAAGGATATCTTTGGCAGAGAGGTTTAGAGCAAGGAGCAAGATTTACAGGGAGAAGATGAACATTAATAGAGAAAGAAAAAATAGCACTTGATAAGAAAAGGAAGGAGGAGGAATGATGGTGCCATGGTTGAAAGGGGGGGGGACAAGGTCATGCCCATGATGCTCATGGCAACGACATGAATGACAACATGCAACATGAGATGGCATGAGATGAAGATGCACTATATGATGAGGATGAATGCAAAATGACAAGAGGCACAAATGCAAGATGGCTAAAAAGGAAAATGACAAAGAAAAGAATAAAACCACACATAACCAAAACACGATGAGGCCAAACATGATAAACCCCACAAGAAATGGATGAAGGTCAAGTTGATATATTGCCAAATATGGACATGTTACATCTGGGGTGTTACAACTCTCCTCCACTACAAGAGGATCTCGTCCCGAGATCTAGGACTGAAAGAACTCCGGATATTCGGAACGGAGGTGATCCTCGCGCTCCCAGGTGGCTTCTCGGTCGGAATGGTGTGACCACTTCACTTTCAGGAATTTGATTGACTTGTTGCGAGTCTTGCGCTCAGTTTCTTCAAGAATAGCAACGGGGTGCTCATGATAAGAGAGATCTTCTTGGAGGTCAATCTCTTCAAAGTTGATAGTGCGCTCAGGAATCTTGAAGCACTTGCGGAGCTGTGACACGTGAAACACATCGTGCATATTTGCAAAGTTGGATGGAAGCTCAAGTTGATAGGCGAGATCGCCTCTTTTGCCAATGATCTTGAAAGGACCCACGTATCTAGGGGCAAGCTTCCCTTTGATACCGAAGCGACGAGTGCCTTTCATTGGAGAGACGCGGAGGTAGACATGGTCTCTGATTTCAAAAGCCACATCACGGTGCTTGTCATCATAATAGCCCTTCTGGCGCGATTGCGCGGCTTTGAGATTCTCACGAATGACTTTGCACATTTCTTCGGCTTTTGTGATCAAGTCGTTGCCAAGAAGTTGACGTTCACCTGTCTCGGACCAATTGAGAGGAGTACGACACTTTCTGCCATAGAGAATTTCGAATGGGGCCTTGCCCGAACTCGCTTGGAAGCTATTGTTGTAGGAGAACTCGGCATATGGAATACAATCTTCCCACTTCATGCCAAAGGAAATGACACAAGCCCTGAGCATATCTTCAAGGATTTGATTGACTCGCTCGACTTGGCGACTAGTTTGAGGATGGAAAGCTGTGCTGAAACGTATGTTGGTGCCCATGGCCTTCTAAAAAGAATCCCAGAACTTAGAAGTGAAGATGCTTCCACGGTCTGAAGAGATCAATTGCGGAATACCGTGCAAGGAGACAATTCTGGAGGTGTATAGCTCTGCCAGCTGAGCTGCTGTGATAGATTCTTTGATAGGAAGGAAATGAGCCACTTTAGTAAACTTGTCAATGACAACGAAGATAGCATCATTTCCACGCTTGGACTTAGGAAATCCAGTCACGAAGTCCATCTCGATATGATCAAACTTCCATTCTGGAATAGCAAGAGGTTGGAGGAGACCAGCTGGTCTTTGGTGTTCTGCTTTCACCCTTCTGCAGACATCACATTCATTCACGAATTAAGCAATTTCTCGCTTCATTCGAGTCCACCAATACGACTGCTTGAGGTCATGGTACATCTTCGTACTTCCAGGATGAATGGATAGGAGGGAATTGTGTGCCTCATTCATGATGACTTTTCTCAGATCGCCTTTGGGAACCACAATTCGATCCTCGAAGAAAAGAGTATCTTTGTCATCCAAGCGATAGCACTTGTACTTGGGAATGCCCTTGTCAATACCACGTTTCACCTTCTTCACCATGGTATCCAGGAGTTGTGCCTCACGAATTTGATCTTCCAAAGAAGGATAGACTATGAGGTTGGCAAGAAAGCCTTGAGGAACAACTTGAAGATTCAGCTTGCGGAAAGCTTCACAAAGACCCGGTTGGAAGGGCTTGAGAATTAAGCTGTTGCAATAAGCCTTTCTGCTCAAAGCATCTGCAATCACATTCGCCTTGCCAGGAGTATATTCAATACTTGGATTGTACTCTTGAATCATTTCGACCCATCGAGTTTGCCTGAGGTTGAGGTTTGGTTGAGTGAAGATATACTTGAGACTCTTGTGATCGGTGAAAATGTCCACTTTCCTTCCCAACAAGAGATGTCTCCATGTTATCAATGCATGGACAACTGCCGCCAACTCGAGATCGTGAGTGGGGTAGTTCTTTTCGTTGGGCTTCAACTGACAAGAGGTATAGGCCACAACTTTCTTCTCTTGCATTAACACAGCACCGAGACCTTGAAGAGAAGCATCACAGAATACTTCGAATGGCTTGGATTCATCAGGAGGAGTCAAGACAGGAGCTGTGACTAGCTTTTCTTTGAGGGTGTTGAAAGCGACATCACACTCAGGCGTCCAGACATACTTGACATGCTTCTGGAGGAGGTTGGAAAGAGGCTTTGCAATCTTAGAGAAATTCTCAACGAATCTTCGGCAATAGCTTGCAAGATCGAGAAAACTGCGGAGCGGCTTGACATTCTGAGGAGGTTCCCAATTCACAATTGAAGACACCTTCTCGGGATTAACAGCGATGCCCTTGGCGGAGATGATGTGACCAAGATAAAGAACTTCATCAAGCTAGAACTCACATTTGGAAAACTTCGCATAGAATTGATGCTCTCTGAGCTTGTCGAGCACCAATCGCAAATGTTTGGCATGATCCTGCTTGTTCTTGGAGAAGACCAAAATATCATCGAGATACACCAAGACGAAATCATTTGTGTAGGGGTTGAATATGAAGTTCATCATTCGAGAGAATGTTGGAGGAGCATTGACAAGGCCGAAAGACATGACAGTATATTCATAAGAACCAAAGCTTGTTCTGAATGCTGTCTTGGGAATATCTTGTTCACGAATGCGAATCTGATGACAACCCATGCGGAGGTCAAGCTTGGAGAATACTTTAGCACCTTTGAGTTTCTCGAATAGCTCATTGATGTTGGGAAGTGGATACTTGTTCTTGATTGTCTTCTTGTTCAATGGACGGTAATCGACGCAAAGTCGGTCCGTGCCATCCTTCTTCCGGACAAAAAGAACTCCACATCCCCATGGGGATGAACTCCGTCTGATCAAACCCAGACGCTCTTGTTCATCGAGCTGCTTCTTCAATTCTTTCAGCTCCTTGGGTCCAAGCTTGTAAGGACGCTTGCAAACGGGTTCAGTGCCGGGCTCAAGATCGATAACGAATTCGACTGGCCGATGAGGAGGCATACCCGGAAGCTCTTCTAGAAAGACATCTTGGTACTCACAAACGACTGGAATCTGAGAGATAGCATCCAACTCGCCCTTCTCATTGAGAGAAAACAATCGAATGGTTTCATCACGAGCGGCATAGATGATAACATCCTCAGAAGGGTGTGTCAATTGAATCTGCCTGGCAACACAATCAAGTTGAGCTTTGTGCTTAGAAAGCCAGTCCATACCGAGAATTAGATCAATATCCGAGTCACCAAGGACAATTGGAGAAGACAGAAATCTATAGTCGCCCATCTTGATAGAGACATCCCGAACCAATGCTCGAGAAGTCATTTGCCGAGCCGGGGAAACAATAGACAAAGGACTTGGCAATACTTGAGTAACCAAATCATGCATAGCCACAAAAGGTCTTGAAATGAAAGAATGCGATGCACCAGTATCGAATAAGACTTTTGCAGGAATATCATTAACTGAGAGATTACCCATTATCACATCTGAAGAATCCTCTGCCTGAGCTGCATTCATCATGTTCACCTTTGCATGGTTCGGATTATGCTTGACCACTGCATTGCTTGAAGATCTCACAGGAGGAGGAGGCGGAAGGCGCCTTTGGTTGAAGCATTTGTTCGCATAGTGACCTTTTTGCTGACACTTGTTGCAGGTCACCTTTGAGAGCGGACGGTGATAAGGAGCATTTGACCTTGGAGCTTGAGGCTGAGAGTTGTTCTGATAGACTGGGTTGGGTGGGTGGGAAGATCCACGACCACCTGAGTTCTTCTGCTGGTAAGGCTGGCGAAACGGAGGAGGATGATGGTAGAACTTTTGATGTTTAGCTGCGCCTTGAGAGGAAGAAGGAGACTGAACTGCATCCCTGATTCTCTTCTTAGAAGCTTCACACGTGAGCTGAGCACCTTCTTGTTTGAGGGCCATATTGTAGAATTGATCAAACTGAGTAGTCTCAACAAGAACGAGAGCTAACTGCAGATCCTCTCTAAGGCCACCTCTGAATTGATAGATCATACTCTTTTCATCAGGAACATCTTGTTTAGTGAAGCGAGAAAGTTTCTGAAACTGTTTGTTGTATTCGTACACTGACATGTTGCCTTGCTTGAGATTGCGGAACTCCTCACGCTTGCTCTCAACAACACTGGTAGGAATGTGGTGAGCTTTAAAGTCCCGACAGAAATCAGTCCAAGTAATCACTCGACCTCCTCTGGAATCCTTGTATTGCTGGAACCAATCAGCTGCCTGATCCTTGAGCTGAAAAGACGCGAACTTGATGTAGTCCTCAGGTCTGACATTGTTGCATTCAAAATGCTTGTTGATATCCACGAGCCAGTCGTCGGCGTCTGTGGCCTCGACACAGTAGCTGAAAGACTTTGGCTGATTTGCAAGGAACTGGTTGAGGGTAGGAAACTAAGGCTGATGGTAGAACTGTCCTTGACCTTGATTCCCTTGGTTGCCTTGGCCTTGGTTACGCTCTTGCATCAGCTGAATCAACAACTGGGCGTTGGCGTTTGTGGTTGCCATCAAAGTTTGCCATGCCTCCGGAGGCGGAGGTGGAGGTGGAGGGTTCGCCTGACTCCCATCACTGCGTTTCGGATTCTGACGCGTTGGCGGAGCCATCCTGAAGAGGGTGACATCCGTTAGCATCTTGATTGACAGATAGACAAGTTGAATCAACGGATAGAAATTGCAACATATAGTCTTCAGAATAAACATTCGAACAGGGATGAACGAATGAATTCCAAAGTAAACATCACGTCCATTAAGGTGATAAGCCACTTGATAAGAGATTGATGAATGAAAATAAAAAACAAGGTATGAATGGAACAAATAATTGGTAAGGATTACCCAATCACAAACCAAATATCTGCGGGAAGAAGTGCTAGAGCTACTTGAATCCCACCTACAAACTCCCGAAACTTTCCAGTTATGCAATCAGGTGTTGGGGATACAGGGGAAGCAATATATCTCACCCAAACTAACAATCCCTACATCCAGCTGTATCCATCCGTCAACACATAACCAAGAAACCTTCGGAAATCGTGTCCCTCAACCTTCAAAAAGCATCCGTTGTACGAGTCATGGCAATACTCCCGTACTCACTTCAGTACTGGGTTATCGGGGTTATCTCACCAACGAACTGCATAAAAGAGATTTTCGATGTCGGCGTACTAAACTCAGGTATTCCAGCACTGCAACGATAAAATTATGACGACAACACCTCAGAGCTCAACTCCCCGGGACACTTCCACTAAACCCCTGACAGGAGGCACCAAGACAATGTTCTCATCATAAAACCATCGGAACGATTCCAAGATACCCGCGTGATCCTAAATTTTTTTAGTGAAATTTTAGAAGAGAAAAGTCAAAACTTCTACGTCAGGAGACCTCACCAGAGCGACGAAGGGACTGAGGAGTAAAAAGAATTCCTAACTCTCCGATATATATATAATCCTAAATGACTCAAAACATTTTTCTAGACACAACTCGGCCGCTAAAAACGATCAAGCAGTGGGGCTCCTAAGGTCGGGGAAGGCTCTGACTACCAACTTCTAACGCCCTCGATGCGGCTATATCTCCCACGTGTCGAAGCATGACTTAGAGGCATAACCGCATTGAAAGCAATGTCGCAAGTGAGGTAATCTTCACACAAGCCCATGTAATACATAAGGGAAAGAGATACATAGTTGGCTTACAGTCGCCACTTCACACAATACATAAATAAACATCCATCATTCAGTTTACACTCAAGGTCCGGCTACGGAACCAAAATAAAAGAAGACTACCCCAAATACAACACAGATCCCCGATCGTCCCAACCGGGCTCCACTACTGATCGTCTGGAAATGAAACATAGTAACGACCAAGGGCCTCATCAAACTCCCACTTCAGCTCAGTTGCGCCATCTGCGCTGGTATCATTGGTACCTGCATCTGTTTTGGTAGAATCTGTGAGTCACGGGGACTCAGCAATCTCACACCTGCGAGATCAAGACTATTTAAGCTTAAGGGAAGGCTGGTGTAATGAGGTGGAGCTGCAGCAAGCGACTAGCATATATGGTGGCTACAATCGCAAAAGAGAGCGAGAAGAGAAGTAAGGCACGGTCGTGAAGCTAGTAGCGATCAAGAAGTGATCCTAGAGCAACCTGCGTCAAACATAACTCCAACACCGTGTTCACTTCCCGGACTCCGCCGAGAAGGGACCATCACGGTTACACACGCGGTTGATGTATTTTAATTAAGGTCAACTTCGGGTTTTCTACAACCAGACATTAACAAATTCCCATCTGCCTCATAACCGCGGGCATGGCTTTTGAAAGATAATACCCTACAGGGGTGTCCCAACTTAGCCCATCATAATCTCTCACGGTCAACGAAGGATAAACCTTCTCCCGGGAAGACCCGATCAGTCTCGGAATCCCGGTTCGCATGACATTTCGACAATGGTAAAACAAGACCAGCAAGACCACCCGACTGTGCCGACAAATCCCGATAGGAGATGCACATATCTCGTTCTCAGGGCACAACGGATGAGCAATCCGTACAACTAAAACCAGACCTCAAGTTTCCTTGAGGGGGCGCTGCAAAGGGCTCTAGTTTGGACCAACACTCAG